>NC_083571.1:80246387-80548887 GCF_027579695.1 Neoarius graeffei
ATCGTAGTGATTCGAACACGGTATGTTAACGACAGAAATGATTTACAGTGTAGCAAACGCATCACACCACACACATCTGATAGGAAGCCTTAAGGCTGTGATTTGAAACTTGTGAACTTATGTGCGATGTTTGTGATGGTGTGGACAGATGAACAGTTGAACTCAGAGGAAAAGAAGAAGCGTAAGCAGAGGCGGAACAGGACCACGTTTAACAGCAGCCAACTGCAGGCGCTGGAGCGAGTGTTTGAGAGGACGCACTACCCTGACGCCTTTGTGCGAGAGGATCTGGCCCGTAGGGTCAATCTCACCGAGGCCCGAGTGCAGGTAAGCGTAAAGTCCATGTGCGTCAAGCTTCTTAAATTAAACTGGTTCAACTTTGATCAGCTCAGTTTCACACATTTAATTAAGTTGCGATGTACCTTTCGTATTAAAGACCTTGGAATACAGCACTCATCCAGGAATGGAGATCATAATCATTTTATTTAGTGGTGTATACATCAGGAGATATTGTGTTTTATCATGTCAACTGTCCATCTATAACCAAAGCAAAAGCAAAACAAAAAGATTGTTTCATATGGATTAATCTGGGTATGAAGAAGTCACATGTTTGGTTTGTGTGATATTTTGTGTATCAGCCACATTAGTGTTGAAATAAAAGTCCTAATCAGAGCTTTACATGGAACAGAGCAGACTGATAGCACATGCTCCAGGCCAGAGACGATCGCCACGTTCTAATGAGAGGGATTTTTTTTGTTTTTGTTTTTAGTTTTTGGTTGTTGTTGTTGTTATTTTCCCCCCTAAAAGATGAGGATCGTGCCCATTTATAGATCACGAAAGAGAGAGAGGAAAAGAAAGGAAAAAGCGAGAGAAAACACATCTGCAATTAATGTGTCCCAGAGAGGGTGAGCGATTCTGAAAGGCTTTGATAAAAGCGACTTTGAGCTCATTCCTGAGGCACTGCGTAACCGGACACTGCGCCTCCACCAGACCTTGGCTTGGGAAGAGAGCCTGGTTCTGCTTCCCCACCACTGTTTCGAGCAAAAAAGAGTGGCACTCCACCATGCCTCGTCCGATCATTTCATCCAGGCTTATTGTCTCACCACAGGTCTGAAATATTATGTGTTTTGCGTGTTTGTCCGTCTCTCTTTAACGCCCGAGCGCTTTATGATGTTTCTAGTTGTGATAAGTTGCTCCATTATAGTCTTTCACTCTTCTGTGGTGGAGTCAGGATTCGAAAGAAGCAGCGCATCATCGGCAAACTACATGCTGGAGTTGAAAATCTGTTTTCAAGCTGACAGAATGATATATGATGAGAAAATTCTGAAGATTTTTTTCGTGTTTAGCAACGATCCCACAATGATTTCTAGACATGTGTTTTAGCAGTGTGTCTTGTCAAAAATGGACTTATGCAATAATTTCCATGCTGTATTTCTTTTTACCGGTACATGGGAACCACAATGAATAACAAATAAATGATTTAGTGCATCATATTTCACATAACGTATTATTATTATTATTATTATTAGTATTTTAGTTTAGTTTAGTTTTTTTTTTTGTAAAAAGTTGTAAGGATTATCAACCAGATTGTGCATCATACTCCATAACATCACTTTTCATAACACACACAAACCCAAAGGCTTTATTTCAGTATCTTTTTGTTACTTTGGGTAATAATTTACCCTGAAACCAAACAGATAATAATGCACCTTATGTTAAACATACAGCTGACTGTTTGATCGTGCCATCATCTGTGTAACCTCTGGGCTGTCATAATTGCTTAGAAAGTAATCATTTGCACTCCTCGTCCCACAGGTCTGGTTTCAGAACCGACGAGCAAAGTTCCGCCGTAACGAGCGGGCCATGTTGGCCAGTAAGAATGCCTCGCTCCTCAAATCCTACTCAGGAGATGTAACGGCAGTGGAGCAGCCCATCGTGCCTCGTCCTGCCCCACGTCCCAATGACTACCTATCCTGGGGCAGCGCCACCCCTTACAGGTAACCTCAGTAACCTTAACATGTCGCCTGTGCCACTCTTATGCTCTGCTCAATCCCAGCATGTCCTCCAGCTATCTGCTTTGTTTTCCATTCATTTCCTCTCACCGCATGACTTGTGCTGTATTTGTGTCAATAGCCCAGTCTTATGCACTGTTCTGTTTATTTGCACCAGTTTGACTTGTTTTAACTCATCTGGCTATTTGCCTTTTTTTTCTTCTCAAAAGCAAAATAATTTGCGAAGTGTTCTGATGAGAAGATTTCTGATCAGATAAAGCAGCACAGACTGTTGTACATTCACAAGCAGTTCTGTATAGTTATAGTAGTCTCTCTCAGTGGTGAAGAGCTGGAAGTCAGGAACTCAACCCCTCACTGTTAGGTGATAATCTGGAAACAAACCGTGTTAAATCCACCTCTGTGCCCTGTGACCTCTGGGTTATAAGATACATTCTGACAAAATGAAGAGGAAAGCTTCACCGGGCAGGATTTTCTGTGACTCTGGTTACACTGGTTATGGTTTACAGTGATGTCTGTTCTTCTGAGATGAACAGAACAGAACAGAACAGAACAGCTCAATTTCTGACTGTGCAAATCTGAACCGCTTTCTGGTATATTTATTAGTAGTATACTTACAACCTGAAACCAGGCCAGTAAAACAATCTAATGCAGATTTGGGGTTGTTTTTTTTATTACATGTTAATAAACTATATATAAAGCCTTAATAACTATTTATATATTCTTAAGCTGGTTTCCGAGTTCGGAGGGAGGGCCAGTGCGAGTGCCACAGAAAATGCTGCCCACAGAAAGCAAGTACTTTTTTTATTTTTACTATATGTGATTTTTTTAAAAATAAAAATCTCATGAGAGCCTCTTTGGTGTCCGAACCAAAAGTTAAATATTGTATATGGTGTTTAATATAATACAATATGATATAATATCTGAGATATCTGAATGTTTATAGATGTTTTATAGATCCTTTTTTCTTTCTGTACTCATTCTTGCTGTTGCTTATTTCCTGTTCATCAGCACAATGGCAACCTACCCACCCACTTGTGCCAACACCACTTCCACCCAGGGAATGAACATGGCCAACAGCATTGCGAACCTAAGACTAAAAGCCAAGGAGTACAGCCTCAACCAGGTCCCCACTGTTAACTGAGACGAGGGGGTGAGAGAGTAAAGAAGAAGGGAGGATGGAAATGAAGAAGAGGAAGTCTCAAAGGAGTTGGATGACTTAGAAGACCTTAAAGAACAGGACAAATTAGTCTGAGATTCCTCTACAAAACTCCAGCGGGAACGGACCAGTCCTACCCTCCTTCTGGAATTATGGTCCCTCCCCCCTCCCCTCCTACGATGGCTTTTTTTTTTTTACCATCTTCATCACTGCTGATGAGATGAATGTAGTTACTTTTCTGAGGAAATGAAACCCTGGACTAATGTGGAGACTGCAAGGCAGACATAGTGTCTGGATGATTTAACACCCCAACTCCCATACGCGGCCACCCCCCAGCCTTTTTTTTCTTTCATTTTTTTGTGGCTTAAATTTGAGTCAACTGAATCTTCAAAGAATCCAGCGGATGATGATTGTAGTTTGCATAAAGTTTGAATTCACACAGGACCTGGACGAAAAGGTTTATTTGCTGGAAACGTGGATTAGATGTGAATGACCAATCCACCTGAACTCAAAAACGCTAAAGGAAGCTGAAAGAACATCGACATCCCAAACAGCTAACCATATTGTGTTCAATGAGGACATGAAGGTCATGTCTTAAATACATTTCATTCTATATAACCTACTGTACCACTGACACGTAGCTGTTGGTTCATGGTGATAAATGTAACTTCTCATACTAACACAAATGTAATTAGTTTTTCAAGGACAAATTATACTTCCTGTTGTTTTTTAATCTGTATGCCATTTCATAATTGCAAAGCATATGGGAATAAAGAGACTTGCATTTCAAGCTAAGCATATTAAAATTGGTTTCTAAAGGACACAGATCTGTTGCAGGCAACAGAGAAAACAACATCATGATAAAAAAAATTCATACACAAGTTTGTCCTCTTTCGAACTAATACGTTTCTGAAACTCTCCCCTCCCCGTTATGTTAATTTACTGATTAATTACAGTGGAGTGAGTCAGGGTGCTGTGACTGTCCTTTAAACAGGGTTGGTGTTGTGTACATCTCTGTAAGAGTGTGTGTGTGATTTATGAAAATGATTTATTTAGAAAGTGTCGTAAATGCTTGTTTTATTCATCTCAGATTTGACTTGTTGCCCGCAAAACAGTCTCCTCTCCTCTCCTCTCCTCTCCTCTCCTCTCCTCTCCTCTTCTCTTCTCTTCTCTTCTATATGTGACATATTTAAAAAAACCAAAACACACTTTTAAATGGTGCAGATTTTCAGGTCATTTAAATATACAGATTTAAAAAAAAAAAAAGAATAATGTCCAATTCCAATGTGAGGAGGAAATAATTAGTGCTTTAAAACCTTTTTTTTAACAGCACTTGTTTTCACTATGCTTTAATCATTGATGATTATTAAGTGATTCGAATAAAAAAAATTATTCCTGAATTACTTGAACTTCTTAACACGTAAATTACTTTAGACTTTCTTTATTTTATATCCGGCTGGCTCTACATTCCTCAAAACAAACATAATGCTCTTTTAGTATAGGCTACCTGAGGTACTCTTATGAGGGATTCCTGATTAACTTACGATTCGGTCTTTATTTAGTACAGGCCATGGTTTTGAGGTTTTTTTTTTTTGATGTTGCATATTATGTAGCTTCAACTTTTCTACCATATCCTTTTCCCCACTGGGGCATGGAGTCTGAGGACCTTATAAATGTCCTTCCAGTGCTACTCACAGGGCCCTTAATGAAGGAAAAAATACTATGGATCTATAGAATAAAGATGTCATTAATCATGACTGTATCAAGACAATGACTATTCCCTCTGGTTGTGCACCTATTACCTGTACTGACGTCGATCTTTTTAAAAGTTCTTCTTTAAAAGATGGCTTGTTTGCATATGTGTGTGTGTTAACTCAGATTCAATAATGTATGTGGTGTATCATGAACTCTGAACTCTTGCACCAGACCAGGGTGTGTATGTCTCACCTTCCAGGCAGCCTTGGCCTTGTTGACCTGAAGTGCTTCCAGATGTGCGTAGGCAGTGACCTGCTTGCCCCATCCGCAGCACCTCGGGCCTGGGGCCCTCGCTCCCTCCTTCAGCCCTGCCGGCGTCCCCTCAGACGGGCTGCGAGCGCAGCGGATGACATACAAGCGCCTCACCCCCTTCAGCACCACATCTGGAGCTTATTACAGAGGAGACAGTCCGAGAGAACTGGGGGGTGGGGGGTGGGGGGTCTCAGTGCGTGTGTGTGTTTTGTATGAGAAGGAGTGTATATAAGTTAAGGGGGTGGTGTGAGCATATGTATGCCAAGCTGTTTATATATGCATCAATTCTTTAAAAAAAGCCTTTCTTTCTTATCCTTGTATTATCCTTGCTGTTGGTTTCACCCTGGTTTTCTCCGTTCCCCATCATAACCGCACTGTGTGTCTTGTCCGAGCTTTAGTTGAGCTTTTATGGCCTCGTGATGGTGGAAAATTTATTAATGAGAACCGCTTGGATCTGGATTTGTGCAAAAAAATATCTATTGAATGCTTAAATGTTGCAGGCTTTGAGTGAAATATAGCCCAGCTGTTAAAAGCATGTGGTTAGGGTGAACAACCAAAAGAATTTCCTTAACTCAGTGCCAGCGCAGAATGTATATACAAACTGTGTTCGCCTATATCGGGCTATTGAGGTCTGAGCAGCGTGATCCACCTGCTGTGTGAAGCACACTTCAGAGTGTGCAGCTCTGTGCAGAACACACACGGCAAAAAGACCACTTCAAATCCAGTTGCATGCACACCATCACCACGGATGGTGTTAATTAAGGTATTACGGACTGATGGTGCTCAGTATGTCAAGAAACGTCAAGGGAAACATGTCAGAGATCCTGGCTGTGTTGAAATGCTTACACTGTAAGATTGCGTGGACCGACCAATATAATGGCTTTACATTCCTGAACATTTGAGCTTATTCTCAGCAAAAACTTCATGTGGGAGCTCAACCACAAAACTTTCTATTGTTTCCCATTCTTAGTCTTTAACTAGCAGTGATTATGAGGGTCTTGGCATGTTCAAAGAAATCTAGTTATCGTGCTTTTAAACATGTAGGCCATGCAACCTCACTGTTTTTTTTTTAATACCCACGATGAATTTGCTTTTTTCCTTTCCTTGCCCTCAAACACAGCACCACACAAAGAGCAAACCCAAACGGCAATTATGGTGACAGATGTGACGTTGGACCCCAGTTGTCACCATATAATCAGCTTTAATTTTACCCAAATATGAAAAGGGGGCATGTATTCCTCCAAAAGCTGAACATTTTAAAAAATGTGCTGCATAGAGGCTTTTATTTACAAGAAAATGGCAGATTGGGATTTTGGTTTCTATAACTCAGGAAAAAAAAACAAAAAACATGTGAACGTTGGCACGAACTGGTGACAGCTTTCAACTTTCAGAGGAAAGAACTGAGAAGAAACACAGACCAAAAGCACTGCTCTGGTCTTCACCAGCTGCAACATTTCTCTGGGATTAAAATCCATTTCTACTTGTATTTCTTTTTTTTCTTTTCACTTCGTAGAAATAACCATCTAGAACGAATGTTAGCATGGATACGTAGGCAGACTTATTCACTATCGACCATTTTTCACCGCAATAGCAAACATAAATAGCAGACACATTTGCAGTGGTAAAGGATAACAGTTATTTGGATATAAAAAGTAATTGACGTTTGTTTGGACTGTAAATGTAGTTTTGACCGCATTTACTTGTAAAAAAAGAACCTGGAAAATTCACTTGTCTTTACTTAGTGTATTATTAACCATTTGGGATCTTAAAGGAGGCTAAAAGGATGCTTCATACAGTAATAACGTAGCTTTTGTCTGTCAACACTGAAAAATAGTACAGTACGTCTCTTGTCACTGGAAAATTAGGAATTAGGTTTCCATGAGATTCAGATGAGCTGTAGATTTATGAATTCATACCTGAAAGATCTGAGCATGAGCTTATCTCCTCATCAGTCATTTGGTATTTTCTTGCATAGTCCTGGCAAACGCCTGAGGTCAATACCAAAGCTGAAGTCTCTTGGGGTTGCATTTCAAAACAGGAGTCAATTTTACATCAGCCTTGACACTTTGAGTTTGGGTCACCGAACGGACGGAGCTCACACGTTCATTAAATGCAGCTGACTTTCTACTCAAGGTTCTTTCCACACGTCACCCAAAACGTCTGCGTAATTAAACATAAAACTCAAAAAGCCTCCAACACGTGAACCTTGAAAAAGATCAAAACGTCAAGTACCCTTTTAACCAGCTGACCCTTTTAAACAACACCTCACTCTTTGTCACAGGTTCATTGATATAGTCAAGGAGCGCCACGCGGGTCTTTTCAGGGCCGACCTCGGTAGTTAAACTGTCCCTAATTTGAGCGAAACAGCTTCCTGCTCTCATTACTCTTTGTCAGCCAAGCAAGGGGACAACGAAGGTCCCAACGGCGCCGCCATGCTGGAGAGAAAACAGCCCAGTGACCGGTGGCGCCCAAGCGAAACACTAAGGTCAACGTCCAAAGCAGCCGGGAAACACAAATAGTTCGGGGCGCACAACTTCCTCTGAGAAAACGTGTCACTTAAAGCGAGGAGAATTTTTGGTTTTCTGGAGAGATAGGATCGCAGGGTAAATGTTAGTTTAGTTTGTCTCTAGTGGTTTCAGAAGTTCCTGAAGGTTTCTTCCATAACTTAATCACTGGGGATCTCTGAGGGAGAACATCCAACAGCATCTGATCGCTCTCATTAATCACAGACACAAAGCTATATTTGAAATTTTCATATTAAAAAGTCAAAGTGAAAAAAAATCAGACAGATTCTTACAAAGATGGAGCAACTTTAAAAGTTTTTTTTTTTTTAGCATTTTTACTCTGATACTCTCATCTCTGATTACAGTAAATTTCCATAGAGGAAGTAATCCAGCCATTAATCTTTGTTAGGCTGTTGATCTATCACATCTCTCCTAACAAGTCCAAGCTAATGACTTAATGGCACAGGCTTAGATCTACTTACCCTATATATCTTCTGTCACTTTTTTTTTTGAAAGAAGCTTTCTCCTTTTCTCCCTTTGGAGACAGTTGTCACTTTCAGAGACAGCCTCACTTTGGAAAGTTTTCATAAGTTCCTTGAGCGAAAGGAGAAGGGTGTATATGCTCAGAAACAAATATTACAGTCACATCTTGTGCTAGGTCAAATTCCCCAACAAATGTGCAATTTGGAGATGATGGAAAGTCACAGAAAGTCTGCTTTTAATTTTCTTCTCATGCATACAGGGCACAAATGGACACACACGGACACACACACACACACACACACACACACACACACCCTTGTGAAGATCTTCCACTGACATAATTTTTTTAATACATAAAAACTATCCCTACACCTAAATTTAAAAAAAGCTGCAGGACTTATTTAAAAGGTAAAAGGACAGTGAAATGTCTCCACAAGGTTAAAATGCTCAGATATTCCTTCCCTCGTGGGACCATTTGGTCCCCACAAAGATATAAACACACACACACACACACACACACACACACACACACACACACACACACACACACACACACCCTAATGTTCAAATTGAGCAAGTTAGTTGTTCAGGAAGTGGACCCAAGGGTTTATTTTTCCTAATTATCCATTTAGTTTAAGTGGCAGGAGGCGATGAGATACATGCTGAACGGAAATTAATTCTATTATTGTTATTAAACAAAGGTGTTAAGCCTAATACCTGATTATTTGGTGCAAAAGATAACCACTCACAACTGTTTTGTTTCATTTTGATTGAAACAAGATGCGATTGATTTCCTGTTAGACAGACAAAAAAAAAGTAACCTAGGAAGATTTCTTTACTAGCCTTCTTTTAAGGCTTTTTATATCCTGATTTGTAGAAAACATCTTTTTAGGCTTATGTGTAATAAAGACCATAAAATGTTTAAAAAAAAACATTACTGCAATATATAAATAACCGGGAACAATCAGTATACATTTTCATCATATTAACATCCTATTAACATCCTATCTACACTCAGATGAAAGGTTTTAAAGGATGGAATCAAACTCATATACATATTCTATCCACATTCACTGGATATGAGCAATCACACGCTTTGATTGGCTACTCTACTACTAGGCTATCAGCTCATATACGGTGAGTAATAATAATAATAATAATAATAATAATAATAATAATAATTTCAATTTCTATAGCACCTTTCTCAAAACCCAAGGTCGCTTTACAATTATAGGGAGAAAAAAAATTCCACCAAATAGAGGTCAGGATGTCATTCCAATGGTGTAGCAGCCACAGTCTCACCAAAAGGCACATGAAAACAAGTCCCACACCACCAGCACAGCTGCTGCGCCGCCGCCGGGCAACATCACTCGGAACACCATGCCATGGATCCACAAAACGAGCACAGAAGCACCGCCACGCAGAGCACTGGTATGTCCCAAACTGCCTGCACAGCCGCCACGATGCCACCGAGCAACATCGCTCGGAACATCACACCAAGCACTAAAGCACAGAGTGCTGGACAACCACGATGTTAAAATGAGCAACGAGCTCACTGCAGTCCATAGCTAGGAGCACAGGCATCACCCACAGCGAACCAAGGCCTGGAGGGAACCAACGCCCAAAACTGGGTCTGGAGCTACGCCACAACCGGCGGACAAAAACACTCAAACAAAAACAAACATCAAACTACACAAACACACACACACGGAAAAAAATGGCGGAGTGTGTTGCTGAACCAACCGAGAATGAAATAAAAACTCTACTCGAAAACAAAACTCCCAAAAAGACAAAAAAAAGCAACAAAATATGGAATAAAAGTATTTGATGGTAAGAACATATCTTTTTTTAATTTTTCAAGAATTATTATTATGATAGCATTTTTCACAAATTGCAACTGTCATTTCGCCGGTTTGTTTACATTCTAAGCGGAAATGATTTTGTCGGACGTTTTGTATGAAGTTTTTATTTATCGAATTTGCAAAACATACAAATAAAAATGCTCCGTTTCTCAAAATCTAGTGAATGTGGATAGAATAAAATGGTTATTCCACTCAGTCTCATCGTACATGGCTTATAGCCGGCAAGGTGCTTCACGCCTCATCGGCTATCAGCTCATGTACGACTCGATTCCATGGAATAACAGTTAATTAGTCTTTTTGGATTTACCAGTATGTTATAATACAGTATGTATATATGGCAGCTCAATTAGACAGCATTCATAGCCCTGCTTATGTCTGATCTATACCTATCTTTTTTTACTTTACTAAGCTGGAGTCTTGTTACTTTAACTGGGGCACGCAAACAAACACATCAATTCCAGTCATGCAAGTAAACACGGAGTATAGACACCATTTTGTCCTCCTTTAGGCCTCAGTTCCTGACTGTCATTAGAATCCATTTTAATGACGGCATCATGGCAGCATGTGTACAGAGAGTCATGGCAGTCAAATCCGGTGCTCATTAATCTATAAGTCTAATTGAAAACACAACTGTCCAAACATTCCTCGATTCCTCGATGTATGTAGCAGACAGCCAGTAGAAGTGCATGAATATTCATTACTCAATCAAGCAATAGTGCAAATAACCATCTAAAATACTGTACAAAAAAGGTACAAAATTCCATACATGGCCAAAAGTATGTGGCCATGTATGGACCCATATGTGGTTCTTCCTCAGACTGTAACCACAAAGTTAGAAGCACACAATTATCCAGAATTATGTCTTTGTCTGCTGTAACATTACAATACACATTCCTTTCCAGCATGACGACGCCTCTGTGCACAAGTGGTTTGCCAAGATTGGAGTAAAAGAACTCCAACCTGTACAGATCCCTGACCTCAAGTGCACTGAACACCTTTGGGATGAACTGCACACTGTGTCTGTCAGTGCCTGATCTCACTAATGCTTGTAGCTGAATGATCATGAATCCCCACAGCCACACTGTAAACTCTAGTGGAAAGACTTCGCAGAAGACTGGGGGTTATACACTCACCAGCCACTTTATTAGGAACACCCATCCACCTGCTGTTTGATGCAGTTCTCTAATCAGCCGATCCCTTGACAGCAGCGCAATGCATCAAATCATGCAGATACAAATCAAGCGCTTCGGTTAACGTTCACTTCAAACATCAGAATGGGAAAAACCGTGATCTCAAAGTGTGACTTTCTTTCACTGTGGCATGGGCGTTGGTTTGAGCCAGATGGACTGGTTTGAGGATTTCAGAAACTGCTGATCTCCTGGGGTTTTCACACACAAACAGCAGTCTCGAGAGTTTACACAGAATGGTGCGAAAAACAAAAAACACTGAGTGGGCGACAGTTCTATGGGTGGAAACAAACGCCTTGTTGAGAAGAGAGGTCAGAGGTAAATGGCCAGATTTGGACAGGTTCGAGTTGGCAGGAAGGATATAGTAACTCGTATAATCACTCTTTACAACTGTGGTGAGCAGAAAAGCATCTCAGCATGCAAGAGCAGAAGAACACATCGGGTTCCACTCCTGCAGCCAAGAACAGGAATCTTAGAATCAAGAACAAGTTCCTATTAAAGTTCTCGGTGCGTGTGTAACAGGAAAGTGGGACTAAATGTGAAATGGGATTTTCAACAAGTACATATGAATGTGATTGGCAGAGGGATATTATAGAGGTATATGTTTTGGTCAGTTGGCCCATCCAGGTCTTATTTCTTAACTGAAATAAAGTATGTTATAAAAGTGCATTAAAAAGTCAGAATTAAGCACAGTGGGATTGTCTTTAATTCTTGGAATATCACAAGTGATAATTTGTCAGAATTGGACCTGGCATGGATATGGATAGTATACTATATGACTGTGTGTGTGTGTGTGTGTGTGTGTGTGTGTGTGTGTGTGTGTGTGTGTGTGTGTGTGTTTCTGTTAATGAATATACATTAGTTAAATTGTGACGTACCTTTCTTTGTACTGTGGCTTAATAACTGTACCCTTGTACTGAAATGACATTCACTGGCATCCATCTTCATCCTAATATTTTATGGTAGTCCCCTAATAACCACATGTTTGTGTTTAATGCCAAAACACTCCTCTGCCATTGATTAAAATGATTGTTCTGGCGTGCCTAAGAATATCTGTGAAAAAAAAAACCCAACCCCACTACACAACTCATGGCAGCTGCTTTTGACGTTTTGTTTTCATGGGGATGGAGTAATCCTGTTTTACCTCAAGTCATCAATTGTGTTCGCTTACAAAATCTTCCTGCTTTCATGCTAGAAATGATCTCTCTTGGTCAGGGTTGTGTAGATTTACTCAGTCAAGGCCTCATGAAAGAGATTCAATTCCCTGGGAGGAAAAGTCTCCTCTTGGAGATGGATGTGGGCTTTGAGGACTGAATTTTCATTTTGTTCTCCACAGTCTTGTCTTTTTTTTTTTAAATCCCAAGTGTGGAATTATATAAGAAGGAGAGTTTTGTCAAGACATTACAAACAACTCACAAATGCTTATTCTAAGTGAAAAGCATGACTCAGAGGTATAATCAGTAGAAAAGATACATATACACACTTGAATTTTTGCACAATAAAGTAGAAAGGCAACTTTGATAAGTCTGTCCAATGGTGTCTCTGTGGAAACATTAAAAACATATCATTCCTAACTGGTCATCCTATAAGAGCGAGCCGATCAGTGCTTTCCAACATTTCTGGATGTTTTTCCCCTTATCTCATTCTCATTTCCAAATCCAAAAAGTCAGCATCACATTAAAACGTACATGACTTATTGGACCAGATTGTTTCAAAAGGCATTAACTTAAAAATCTTTCATGCATCATTCCTGTAGATGTACATGAACCACCACCAACAACCCCATTTTTTTTTTTTGCAAGGTAGAAGAAAAATGTGCAGCCTTGCATTTTTACACTGTAGACAACTGAAAGTTTTCTTTTATAGCACAATATAATGAGAAGGGTTTCCAGCGTGTAGTCCACACGTCTGCATCGGGATCAGCAGTGAGCCGCTCTGAAGGGAGCTTGGAGGAATGTGGTGCATTTCCTCCTTTCGTGCGCTCGGCTTGTTCACTCGCTGCCAAGCTGAACCCCATACCTCTTCCACATGATGCCTTCCCTCAGGGCTCACCATCAGAACCAGGGGATCAATAATTAGAAAAACAAAAGTGCACGGTCATAGAGGCGGCGTGTAAAATGAACACGGACGCCGAGGAATGGCTGCGAATCACAGACTGTTATGGCAGCTTCAAACAAACCAAAGAGCTGTTGAGAGATGGAGCGATGATTAGGTGACTTTGAGGTTCCTGAGAGCACAAACCAGACCGCCGTGCAGAGGTTCCCTGTATGAACCTTATGTGCAACTTTACAAGCTTTTTCACACAAAGTCATGCGAGTAGTAGGTATTACATGTGGAAAAATGTGAAGGTGTATTTCATAATGTTGTGCCCATGTGAGCTCAAATCAGCACAATATGTGATCATGGGCAAATGTGAGAATATCATGTCTGGAAAAAAAAAAAAAGATGAAACCACATGATTTGATCATGACAAAATAGCAACTGAAAATCAAATTAATCATGTAAGAAAATTCACATCTGAAAGAAATGAAACCATTTGATCTGTGTGAGAAAAAATAACATGAAAACTAATTTGATTGTGTGAGAAAATCACAAGGCCTGCTTGTAAAAAGAAAATAATAATAATAATAATAATAATAATAATAATAATAATAATATAAACAGTAAATGTCACATGAGAAAATCACATCTGAAAGAAATGAAACCACATGACCTGCTGGTGAAAAAGTAACATGAAAACCAGTTTAATCGTGTGAGTAAATCACAAAACAAAAATTAAACAAACAAAAAATCCCCAGTATGACCTGTTTGTCAAATAAATAACATGAAAATGACATTTCTCAAGTGAGAAAATCGCATGTGAGATGAATGGAACCACACGATCTGCGTGTGAAAAAATAACATGCAAATCAATTTAATCATGTGAGAAAATCACAAAGAAAAGAAATTAAAGTGCATGATCTCTGTGAGAAACCCTAACATGAAAACCAATTTGATTGTGGAAGAAAATCACAGGCCAAAAATAAAACTCATGACCTGTTTGTGGCAAAAATAGCATGAAAACCAGTTTGATCACGTGAGAAAATCACAAAACAATAATAAAAGAAAATCCTCAACATGATCCGTTTAGGTTCAAGTGAGAAAATCACATGTGAGATAAATGAAACAACATGACACACACAGTGCTGTGCAAAAGTCTTAGGCACCCTATTTTTTTTCATCTAAACTTTGTTATAGATTTCTATTTGATGACTTCTACATTACCGAGTCAGTACAAAAACATTTTAGAGTCCAGATGTTCGTTTTCCAGCACAAAATTAAATGTTAAAGAAAAAAAAAGTGTTTGTATCTGAGTAGCATATTCCATAAGAGAGCACGTTTCAGATTAAAAAAGAAAACATAATGAAGGCTGCTGGGTTTTGGTGCAAAATGAAGAAGCGAGTGTGACAGTCAAAGTGTCCAGAAGAACTGGGGCTGCTTCTGTAAGACGCTCAGTAAAACCTACAGCTCATTTCCTTATCAAACTGCACTCACTGTACCTCAGACTACTATTTTTTTAAGCAAAGGGTCGTCTCGTTTCACACCAAATACACTCTAAAAAATAAAGGTGCTTCAGTGGTTCTTCAAATCTCTGGATGGTTCCATGGAGAGTCAAAACTCTGTGATGAACCATTACATTATGCGAAAGGTTCTTCACATCGGAAATGGTTCTTCAGATCCTGGCATTCTCTTACCATTTGCTGGTCAATGCACATCGGCTATGTTTACACAAATCTGTCTTCACTGCTCAAACAAATGGTGTAAATGGTTCTTTAAAGAACTGTTGCATGAACGGTTCTTTGAAGCCCTGAAAAAGGTTCTTCTATGGCATCGACCTGAAGAACCGGTACTGGCCCCATTATTTTTTAGGGTGTACTGACTTTGTTTCATTTATTATGGCTTACTGCTGTTTATAGTATTTTTTTAAATGTTGAAACATTTCAAATTAATCAAAATTAATTAATTAATTAATTAATTAATTAAAATTTAATTGAATCACGAAAAATACAAAGCATCGTAACTTGTTTGAAGAATCGCCTCTCAAAATAAAGACATCTGAAAGAAAAAATCTCTTGTGAAAATAAATAAATCATTTAAAAAAATCATATAAAAAATAAAAGACATGGGCCACTATGAGAAAAGTCAACGTATGACCATAACATTGTGTGAAGCATAAAAATTCACATCTGAATCGATTATTCACAAGAATAAGCGAAGTTTGTGAGACTTTTCTCTAAAAACACTCTTCAATTCAAATCCCTCATCTCTGTACTGCTCTGGACCTCTGTTAAAAGAAGAAGTTTAACATTATATAATATTCATGTTAGGATAACTGTACAACTCAACATCACAGTCTCTTTAATATCTCTGTATCTGTTTACGTCAAACACAGAGCAGCTGTGCAAGGATTTCATTACTTGTTGAGGGAAACCAAGCTTTTGTAGGAGGATCACTTTAAGCCTTAGAGTTTTTATGTCAAAACAAAATAGAAAATTAAGCTTGTTATGCATTTGTTTAAAATCACTTTGGTGGATGCTAATGGAAATGTAACCAAACTATGAGATGGGAAATGTTTCAGGATCCAGCTGTGTTTTTACTGCAGGGGATATGCACTGCTTGGCCTTGACCACTAGGTGGCCTACAAATACCCAGAAGGCCATGAGCCAATCTGTACCTGGTGGATGTGGGATTAGTGTGGGCATCTGCATGGTGTTTTATGACCATACAGCACTTTTTATTCTTATTGATAAAGACATCCCTAATTAATATGCACATTTCACTGACCTTATCGTCATCTTTAATCCTATACATTAGCAACTATGTGACCAAAGTGAAATGTCAAAATCATTTACAGAGCTGAAACATGACACAGCGAAATCCTTATGGAAGCTCCACTGACAAACACTGGACATATATTAACAGATATCATTACTAAACAAAATATACAAATCTACATGTTAGATCAACTGGCGACTTGTCCAGGGTGTACCCCACCTCTCGCCCATAGTCAGCTGGGATAGGCTCCAGCTTGCCTGCGACCCTGCACAGGATAAGCGGTTGTGGATGGATGGATGGACATGTTAGATCAATTAAAGTATATATAGGGCAAAAAAAAAAGATGATACTTTGACATAATTGTATAAGAATTTGTTTACTTATTATGCAAATAAAACTGTGAACTGCCTGTAGGTTTTTGGACATAAAAGGAAAGAAAACATGAGAGACAAACAGAGGGAGACTGAATATACATTCATTCACTTTCATCCATCCATTATCCATAACTGCTTATCCTGTACAGGGTCTCAGGCAAGCTGGAGCCTATCCCAGCTGACTACGGGCGAGAGGCGGGGTACACCCTGGACAAGTCGCCAGGTCATCACAGGGCTGACACATAGACACAGACAACCATTCACACTCACATTCACACCTACGGTCAATTTAGAGTCACCAGTTAACCTAACCTGCATGTCTTTGGACTGTGGGGGAAACCGGAGCACCCAGAGGAAACCCACGCAGACAACATGCAAACTCCATACAGAAAGGCCCCTGTCAGCCAGAACCCAGAACCTTCTTGCTGCGAGGCGACAGTGCTAACCACTACACCACCGTGCCACCTTTCATTCATTTTCAGTCACAGCTTTATCCATTATCCTGATCAGGAGAATATCCTGGGATTCCAAACCATCAAACAGCATCATGCACACAAAATTTAACCATTCAACTTTTTAGGAGTCGGAAGGAAACCCATGCAGAGAACATGCAAAGAAACTCCACACTACAGTAACTTGAGCACTGGATTGAACTCATACTTGCCAACCCTCCCGATTTCAGCGGGAGGCTCCCGATTTTAGCCTCCATCTCCCGCCTCCCGATCGTATTTGTTAAAAACTGGATAATCTCCCGGTTTGGGGAAATCCCTACCACCAAGTTAAAAATACTCCCGATTATGTCCAATCAGAATCGTATGAGAAACACTGCTGACGTCAACTGATTTTTAACCAATCAACGAACAGAACGACAGTCACTTCCGTAATGTAGGATTCACCCAGGCTGTCCGACATTTTTTACAAGCAGTCATTCATCATGGCCACTAAACCCAATACCAAACGGCAAAAACATGAATGCAAATACCAGGTTGCATGGGAGAATGAATTTCCATGGATAAGCAAATGTTCGACCAGCGAGTTACACATTTTAAGGTAAAGATACCTTAAATCAGAATATAATGGACATTTAAGTCTCATCTCATTATCTGTAGCTGCTTTATCCTTCTACAGGGTCGCAGGCAAGCTGGAGCCTATCCCAGCTGACTACGGGCGAAAGGCGGGGTACACCCTGGACAAGTCGCCAGGTCATCACAGGGCTGACACATAGACACAGACAACCATTCACACTCACATTCACACCTACGGTCAATTTAGAGTCACCAGTTAACCTAACCTGCATGTCTTTGGACTGTGGGGGAAACCAGAGCACCCGGAGGAAACCCACGCGGACACGGGGAGAACATGCAAACTCCACACAGAAAGGCCCTCGCCGGCCCCGGGGCTCGAACCCAGGACCTTCTTGCTGTGAGGCGACAGCGCTAACCACTACACCACCGTGCCGCCCCGGGACATTTAAGTGTGAAATTAAACTAGTTTTCCATACCATTTCAGAAACAAACTGTACAACTTCTAAAGTGTTTAGTGAAATTTTGCATGACGGAGAATTTGTTTGGTGAGTGTATTTGAATAGTGTGGTAGTATCTTAGTGCTATTTTGAATTTATGTTTGAAAGTTTTAAGTGAAAGTTTACAAGTGAATTATCTGGAAAGTGATTAATTTTGATAGAGTTTTAAGTGAAAGATTACTAGTGAGTGTATTTTGGTCGTACTAAAATTTTGCATTCGAGTGAATTTCTTTGTGGAGTATATTTTGATAGTATGGTAGTATTTATAGTGCCATTTTTAAATTTTGTTTGAAAACTTTCAGCCAAAGTTTGCAAATGAGCAAATTCCTCTGATGCATTGCGATAGGATTTTGATAGTATTTCTAGTGCTTTTTAAAAATTCTGTTGGAAAGTGTTTAGTGAGAGAGATGCACTTTAGTAGTACTAAGACAGTGCAGTATTTATTTAATTGAGCTGTTACTATTTTGGATAAATCTTATCTCATCATCTCGAGCCGCTTTATCCTTCTACAGGGTCGCAGGAGCCTATCCCAGCTGACTATGGGCGAAAGGCGGGGTACACCCTGGACAAGTCGCCAGGTCATCACAGGGCTGACACAGACAACCATTCACACCTACGGTCAATTTAGAGTCACCAGTTAACCTAACCTGCATGTCTTTGGACTGTGGGGGAAACCGGAGCACACCCACGGGGAGAACATGCAAACTCCAAACAGAAAGGCCCTCGCCGGCCCCGGGGCTCGAACCCAGGACCTTCTTGCTGTGAGGCGACAGCGCTAACCACTACACCACCGTGCCGCCCGGATAAATCGTATATTAAATTAAATTTTAATATGATATTATAGTTCTCTGTATTTTTACATGAGCTTACAGAAGGAAAACACATTTGATGCAATCCAATAATACTTTCATTCACTGTGACTATTTTAAGAAATTATAAATATTCTTCTAAAGCATCAGTTGTGTTATTTTCTGTGGGTCTCTGTATGTATACAA
Organism: Neoarius graeffei; assembly: GCF_027579695.1. Taxonomy (NCBI): domain Eukaryota; kingdom Metazoa; phylum Chordata; class Actinopteri; order Siluriformes; family Ariidae; genus Neoarius; species Neoarius graeffei. The sequence continues at coordinate 80,265,302 of NC_083571.1, forward strand.
TGTTCAGGCATGAGATTTTTCAGCTCAAAATCTGATTTAAGACTTCCCTTTCATTGTTATTATATTAAAATTCAAGACAAGAGTATTATTTCAGATTTTTCACTCTGAGCTCTCTCATGCCTGATACATGAATCCCATAACCTATAGTAATTGATACAACCCCGATTCCAAAAAAGTTGGGACAAAGTACAAATTGTAAATAAAAACGGAATGCAATGATGTGGAAGTTTCAAAATTCCATATTTTATTCAGAATGGAACATAGATGACATATCAAATGTTTAAACTGAGAAAATTTATCATTTAAAGAGACAAATTAGGAGATTTTAAATTTCATGACAACACATCTCAAAAAAGTTGGGACAAGGCCATGTTTACCACTGTGAGACATCCCCTTTTCTCTTTACAACAGTCTGTAAACGTCTGGGGACTGAGGAGACAAGTTGCTCAAGTTTAGGGATAGGAATGTTAACCCATTCTTGTCTAATGTAGGATTCTAGTTGCTCAACTGTCTTAGGTCTTTTTTGTCGTATCTTGCGTTTTATGATGCGCCAAATGTTTTCTATGGGTGAAAGATCTGGACTGCAGGCTGGCCAGTTCAGTACCCGGACCCTTCTTCTACGCAGCCATGATGCTGTAATTGATGCAGTATGTGGTTTGGCATTGTCATGTTGGAAAATGCAAGTTTTTCCCTGAAAGAGACGTCATCTGGATGGGAGCATATGTTGCTCTAGAATCTGGATATACCTTTCAGCATTGATGGTGTCTTTCCAGATGTGTAAGCTGCCCATGCCACACGCACTAATGCAACCCCATACCATCAGAGCTGCAGGCTTCTGAACTGAGTGCTGATAACAACTTGGGTCGTCCTTCTCCTCTTTAGTCCGAATGACACGGCGTCCCTGATTTCCATAAAGAACCTCAAATTTTGATTCGTCTGACCACAGAACAGTTTTCCACTTTGCCACAGTCCATTTTAAATGAGCCTTGGCCCAGAGAAGACGTCTGCGCTTCTGGATCATGTTTAGATACGGCTTCTATGCTGCTTCTGAATGCTGCTACACATTATTATTAACACATTATTATTTATTTAACACATTATTCTACATAAATGCTGCTACTGTGATAACCTCAACTGGACTGCCCTGGACTGTGCTGTACTGTACTGTGTGTCTTGTATACTAGTCTTGTTCTTATCTTCCTGTCTTTAGCCTAGATTATTTTTTCTAAATGTTAAATGTTTCAATTCCCCCCCTTTTTTTTAAATCATTACTTTATTATTACTTATTGCTTGTTACACTGTTATTGGTCCTGTCTTGTGCTTTAATGTTTGTCTTGTTAATGTCAGTCCTATGTTTGTCTATGTCTTTACATGGGATAAAGAGAAACGTAATTTCAATTTCCTTGTATGACCTGTGCATATGAAGAAACTGACAATAAAGCTGACTTGAACTTGAACTTCTTCTTTGAACTATAGAGTTTTAGCTGGCAACGGCGGATGGCACAGTGAATTGTGTTCACAGATAATGTTCTCTGGAAATATTCCTGAGCCCATTTTGTGATTTCCAATAAGAAGCTTGCCTGTATGTGATGCAGTGCCGTCTAAGGGCCCAAAGATGACGGGCACCCAGTATGGTTTTCCGGCCTTGACCCTTACGCACAGAGATTCTTCCAGATTCTCTGAATCTTTTGATGATATTATGCACTGTAGATGATGATATGTTCAAACTCTTTGCAATTTTACACTGTCGAACTCCTTTCTGATATTGCTCCACTATTTGTCGGCGCGGAATTAGGGGGACTGGTGATCCTCTTCCCATCTTTACTTCTGAGAGCCGCTGCCACTCCAAGATGCTCTTTTTATACCCAGTCATGTTAATGACCTATTGGCAATTGACCTAATGAGTTGCAATTTGGTCCTCCAGCTGTTCCTTTTTTGTACCTTTAACTTTTCCAGCCTCTTATTGCCCCTGTCCCAACTTTTTTGAGATGTGTTGCTGTCGTGAAATTTCAAATGAGCCAATATTTGGCATGAAATTTCAAAATGTCTCACTTTCGACATATGATATGTTGCCTATGTTCTATTGTGAATACAATATCAGTTTTTGAGATTTGTAAATTATTGCATTCGGTTTTTATTTACAATTTGTACTTTGTCCCAACTTTTTTGGAATTGGGGTTGTAGAACAATATCAACAATTCAAAAACTCTTTAATTGTATGAATTTCAAATGGTTTGCAATTAATTGGAATCCACTGTTTTTATCATTTCAACCGCGCATCATATCCTCGTCCAATTGAAAATGTCATTCACGCACTTTTCTCCCCCATAAGAATTTTGAAAAGCTGGCAAGTATGTGAACTCAGGAGCTATAAGGCAGCACCAGTACACACGGCACCACCAGGCTACCCCATATTAATGTTTCTAATTAACATGTGATCTTCAATGGCATTGAAGAGTTTTATTTTTGTTTATTACCTCTGCCAACTTTGTTGGAAGAGGTCATGTTTTCACCTCTGAGTTTCAACGTAACTCAAATAGTAGTGTACAGATTTTGATGAAATTTGAAGGAAAGGTGGTTCATGAGCCAAGAAGCAACTGATTAGATTTTGATGCAAATCTGGATATGTATGTGGATCCAGGATCTTTTTGTCTGTTCCCAACATAACTTAAAAAATAATGAACAGATTTTGATGAAATTTGGTGTACAGCATCAGTATTATCCAAGGTTCAAGTGATTTGAGTTTGATGTTGATATGTGGCTTGACAGAGGTATACATTCTACCGAGTGCCCTTCTAATTCCATTAATACAGTATGTTGGGGGTGGCATGGTGGTGTAGTGGTTAGCACTATCGCCTTACAGCAAGAAGGTTCTGAGTTCAAGCCCAGTGGCTGACAGGGGCCTTTCTGTGTGGAGTTTGCATGTTCTCCCTGTGGAGAACTTGTGTTTTTAGTAGTTCCATTGTAAATGCACTAGCAATGTTCATCTGTGACATTAAAGCTGCAGACAACCACTAACTTCTCATGGATGTAAAGACCAACACCAAAAAGCAAACTTTTACTGATTGCTTCAAGTCACTTTTATGGATCCTGAACCCATGAGGTTTCCCAAAATAATGAATGAGTTAATCATGAGATTGCTTCTGAGACAGGCTGAAGTGTCCTAAACTATCACAATAATGTACACTCTCAGGAAATAAAGTACATTATTGTGCCTTTAGGAGTACAACAGCTTGTCACTGGGGCACTATCCTCTAAAGTACTTATTTGTACCATTTATATACTGATTGGGAACATAGATGTACCTTTCTGACCCTTAAAAGGTGCACATACTTACCTTGAAGTCCAATAATGAGCCCTGGGGGAACATTAGTCTAGATTGTACCTTGGGGGACAGAAATGGACTCCTACTGTACCTCTGTTTCTGACAGTGTATTGATTATTTTAACCCTCTATGGTACTATGTTGCCTCCAGGCAACATGAGAAATGTTGGCTTGCTGCAACAACAACAACAACAATAATAATAATAATAATAATAATAATAATAATAATAATAATAATTACTAGAAAAGCACTCGGAGAGCGCAGACCTCCACCAAGAATCCTTTAAAAAAAATCCTGGATCCAGAAGGTGATCCAGATCACCACCAAAATTTAATGGATTGTTACTTGTGCCCAGTCACACCTCTGGAAAAAATTTCAGAGCAATCCATTCATTACTTTTTCCGTAATGTTGCTAACAGACAAACCAACCAACCAACCAACCAACCAATCAACAAACAAAAAAACAAACAAACAACACTACCAAAAACATAACCTCCTTGGCGGAGGTAATAATAATAACTAGAATGCATTTCCAGAGAAAATGCGAAAGTGTGCTTGCTCAGGTACGCTGCCATGGCGACCCAGCAAGAGAGGTGACCGCACACCCACACGACAAGTTTTGTGTCAACACGCGAAAGTTTGGCCAAGACCAGAGGTGGAAAAACTGGATTGACAAAGTAAAAGTCCTGCTTAGGTTTTCCTTCTGCCTGTGCTCTCAACACAGGTGATTTCACCAATTAGCTCATCAACCTGGTTTAGGGGATGAGGTAATTAGGATCAGCTGGTTCATTGAATTGGCTGGAGCAAAAATGTGGCAGGGTTTTTACTTTCTGCACCCGGGTTTTTCCACCTCTGGCCAAGACACAAGGCAGATTCTCATACGGAGATGACAGGCTGGCAAGGTTCTTTACAGGGACATCCCAGAGCATCACTAACATGAAAACTTAGATGTAATTCTAAATCCATAAAGAGACATGACCCAAAGCATGTTCTTCCTTATTGTGGCGCCCCCTAGTGGCCAAATGACACCAAATTTGATGAGGATACATGAACTGGTGCCAAAAGTCATCTCAACAAATATGGTCTTGATACGTCAAAGCGTTTCTGAGATATGAGCCAAAATGCGTTTTTGCTAATTGTGATGCCCCCTAGTGGCCAAATGACACCATATTTGATAATGGTAGTTTGGATGGTATCCAAAGTCAGTCATGCCACTAAATATGGTCTTGATATGTCAAAGCGTTTCCGTGATATGAGCTCACTTCCTGTTTGGTGGCTTCACAATCGATTTTGATTGGCTGCCACGGGCGAACGCTTCAACATATGAGAGCGAAACGAATATCATTCATTAGGCATGGACTGGAGATCATGTGTGCCAAGTTTCGTGATGATCGGACAAAACATGCGACCAGGGTCACTCTAACTTCACTTTGGACAAAATTCAAAATGGCGGAAAATCTAATGAGGCGGAGAATGACGTCATAGGGTGCGTTGGAATCGTCTAGCTCCAAGGATTCCAATGGCACCAGACTTATGAAAATCGGACATATGGATCAAAAGTTACATGCATGAATGCATGTAAGACTGTGATCAGTTGGTGGCGCTAGAGCATGAGACGTACCAACATGAACTTGATGAAATCAATCAGAGTCCACTCCTCTATCAGTGTACCAAGTTTCATGACTTTACACCTTATGGTTTGGCCTACAGAAGGAAAAATCTGTTTTTTTTTTGCGTCGCGCGCCCATTCATTTCCATGGAGAAAAAATTAATCCTTTAAAAAAATCCTGGATCCAGAAGGTGATCCGGATCACCGCCAAAATTTAATGGATTGTTACTTGTGCCCAGTCACACCTCTGGAAAAAATTTCAGAGCAATCCGTTCATTACTTTTTCCGTAATGTTGCTAACAGACCAACAAACAAACAAACAAAATAAACAAACAAACAAACAAACAAACGCTACCGAAAACATAACCTCCTTGGCGGAGGTAACAAACCAACGCTACCAAAAACAACCTCCTTGGTGGAGGTAATAATGTCCTTAGTCCAAACTCCAAAACCCATCAAAATTACCATATTTAGAAATTAAATCTTGATTATGATTAAGTACTTTATTCTGTTTTAAAAAGAAATTAGCAGTACAAACAATGCAATAATACAATACAATACAATACAATAATAATAGGCGGCACGGTGGTGTAGTGGTTAGCACTGTCGCCTCACAGCAAGAAGATCCTGGGTTCGAGCCCCGGGGCCGGCAAGGGCCTTTCTGTGCGGAGTTTGCATGTTCTCCCCGTGTCCGCGTGGGTTTCCTCCGGGTGCTCCGGTTTCCCCCACAGTCCAAAGACATGCAGGTTAGGTTAACTGGTGACTCTAAATTGGCCGTAGGTGTGAATGGTTGTCTGTGTCTATGTGTCAGCCCTGTGATGACCTGGTGACTTGTCCAGGGTGTACCCTGCCTTTCGCCCGTAGTCAGCTGGGATAGGCTCCAGCTTGCCTGCGACCCTATAGAAGGATAAAGTGGCTAGAGATAATGAGATGAGATAATAATAATAATGTCCTTAGTCCTTTCTTCATACAGAGTTGAGTACCCAATACTAACCAACAGGTTGTTGTTTTTTTTTCATAAAAATATCACTTTTTTTCAATACTTTCCATTATGGCACAATGTTGCCTCAAAGCAACAAACTCCAAAATCCATCAAAATTACCATATTTAGAAATTAAATCTTGATTATGATTAAGTACTCTATTCTGTTTTAAAAAGAAATTGGCAATACACACAATACAATAATGCGGAACATAAAGGTGTAGGTTCCCAAACCATCAATGAAGCCAGATATAACTTGTTTTTAAGATAACCATAGCATTTTTCTTCAGTCTGTCTGAGTGCCAAATAGTTCCCAAATGGACATTTTCCTAAGTGCACAAGGTAGAAGTGTTTTTTTTTTTTTTTTTTACAGTATACTGATAGTGTGTAGGATGTAGGGGGATTCATATGAGAGCCACTCTGTATGTTTCATTTTCAAACTCAAGCTACAACATGGCCGAGGGGGGACTATAGATGCCTCGATGTTCAAGTTTTGTTTGTAGCAAGCAAGCTAGCTAGCTAGCTGTGATGAGTGTATATGTTTTCCTCTTCAAAACAGCAAACTACGTAGTCAATATATGTCATAGATTTAACAATCTAATACTGTATGTCTGAATGTTGACTGGTTGACTTGTATATAGAGGGTAACTCATTTAAAGGTAAGAAGTGTTGCTTTGTTTATTGCTGATGCTGTGAGCAGCCATGTTGATGTGAATTCGGGATTGAGGAGAATCTCTGAGTAGAAATTCCTAGTTGAGGGGGCGTTTTCTTTGGGTTTTTCTTAGTCTGAGGTCGTCTTATGAATTTCAAAATGACAAGTTATGACCTTTAGTTGATTGCTGCATTACATTTCCATATTGGAGCTCACAGGCCTGCTTGGGAAATTCCGATGATGTAGTGATATATAGGGTGGGTGGGTGTGCTTCTTCAGCTGTGCATTCAAGAGATGACAGCTTGCATTCTACTGCACTTTTTCAGCCCTCAAACAAATGGCAGGTTGACCCAAGAATGGAAAGATTAAAATAGTTGTGTTTATTATGGAACAGGGAACTGAGCGAAGGTAAGCTGAGACTGTTTATTCATTTCATAACTCTGAGATTTAAAAAAAAAACAACAACTTGAAATTAGGGATTTGAATACTGCATTTGAATCTTTCCCAGCATGCTTAGCAGGTAGGCTTAAATGCAAGCCAATTTTATGCACTGTTTATACATGAGGGTTAGACTTGTTTTTGACATTTAACAGTTATTCCATGAAATCGAGTTGTACATGAGCTGAAAGCCAATGAGGCACATAGCACCGAGTTGGCTATAAGCCATATACGACAAGACTGAGCGGAATAACTGTTTTATTCTGTCCACATTCACTGGATTTTGAGAAACAGAGCATTTTTATTTGTATTTTTTGCAAATTTGATAAATAAAAACTTTCTAAAAAATGTCCGACAAAAACATTTCTGCTTAGAATGTAAACAAACTGGCGAAATGACAGTAGCAATTTGTGAAAAATTCTATAATAATAATTCTTGAAAAAAAAATGATACGTTCTTGCCATCAAATACTTTTATTCCATATTTTGTTGCTTTTTTGTATTTTTTGGGGTTTTGTTTTTGAGTAGAGCTTTTATTTTGTCCTTGGTTGGTTCAGCAAAACACTCCACCATTTTGTTTTTCTCTAGTCATGGTATATGAGCTGATAGCCTAGTAGTAGAGTAGCCAATCAGAGCACACGATTGCTCATATCCAGTGAATGTGGATGGAATGATACAAATTATATCAGAATAGCTTCTGGTTATTTCTGGCAAAGGTTTATGACACAGTAAAGTCTTTAAGCTAGAACACACATTGCTGTAATGATGAAACACACGGTATATGCACAGCAGTAAACAAACTCGTTTTGACTGACTTACAATTTTGAAATGAAAGCATTCGTTTATAAATATGAGAAATGCTCTATCATCATAATTGTTATTCTCAACATTATGTCATGCTATGGTTTACACGTCCACCAAATTATAGTCCTCATGTCCACCTTGCTGTTTATATAAATACAGTGGATATAAAAAGTATACACACCCTGTTAAAATGACAGGTTTTTCTGATGTAAAAATATGAGACCACGATAAATAATTTCAAAACTTTTCCCACCTTTAATGTGACCTATAACCTGTAAAATTCAATTGAAAAACCATCAAATCTGTTCTGTGAAAAAAAAACATAAAAAAATTAAAAAATGTACAATAAGCTGGTTGCATAAGTGTGCACACCCTTAAACTGATACTTTGTTGAAGCACCTTTTGATTTAATTACAGCATTCAGTCTTTTGGGTTCACACCTACCATCCAATTAAAATGACTCTGATTAACCTCCAATAAAGTTCAGCTGTCCTAGTAGGATTTTCCTGACATTTACTCAGATGCATCCTCCAGCAAAAGCCAGGGTTCACAGAGAGCTTACAACGCATCAAAGGGATCTCATTGTTGAAAGATATCAGTCAGGAGAAGGGTACAAAAACATTTCTACGGCATTAGATGGAGCACAGTGAAGACAGTCATCAAGAACTGGAGAAAATATGGGACAACAGTGACATTACCGAGAACTGGACATCCCTCCAAAATTGATGAAAAGACAAGACGAAAACTGGTCAGGGAGGCTGCCAAGAGGCCTACAGCAACACTGAAGGAGCTGCAGGAATTTCTGGCAAGTACTGGTTGTGTACTACATGTGACAACAATCTCCCGTATTCTCCATATGTCTGGACTATGTGGTAGGGTCACAAGATGGAAACCTTTTCTTGCAAAGAAAAACATCCAGGCCAGGCTGAATTTTGCAAACAAACAAACAAACAAACAAACAAACAAACAAACAAACTCTCTCAAAAGCATGTAGGAAAATGTGTTATGGTCTGATGAAACCAAGGTTGAACTTTTTGGCCACAATTCTGAAAGGTATGTTTGGTGCAAAAACAACATAGTGAAGCATGGTGGTGGCAGCATCATGTTTTGGGGTTGTTTTTCTTCAGCTGGAACAGGGGCTTTAGTCAAGGTGGAGGGAATTATGAACAGTTCTAAATACCAGTCAATTTTGGCCCAAAACCTTCAGGTGTCTGCTAGAAAGATGAAGATGAAGAGGAATTTCATCTTTCAGCACAACAATGACCCCAAGCATACATCGAAATCAACAAAAGAATGGCTTCACCAGAGGAAAATTTAAGTTTTGGAATGGCCCAGCCAGAGCCCAGACGTAAATCCAATTGAAAATCTGTGAGGTGACATGAAGAGGGCTGTGCACAAGCGATGCCCTCGCAATCTGACAGATTTGGAGCGCTTTTGCAAGGAAGAGTGAGCAAATATTACCAAGTCTAGATGTGGCAGGCTGATAGACTCCTACCCAAAATGACTGAATGCTGTAATTAAATCAAAAGGTGCTTCAACAAAGTACTAGCTTAAGGGTGTGCACACTTATGCACCCAGCTTATTTTTTGTTTTTTTATTTTTTATGTTTTTTCCCTTAACATATTTGTTTTTCAGGTGAATTGTACAGGTGGGAAAAGTTTTGAAATTATTTATCGTGGTCTCAATTTTTTCTTTTTACATCAGAAAAACCTATCATTTTAACGGGGTGTGTACACTTTTTATAATATTTCTGGTCTCTGGTGATGTCCTGGCAGAACAAGCCCATTGCGCATTGATGTCTTGATGTATACGTACCTTGACGTTTACACATGAGATTTCCCAGGTGCTTTCATTACACCTGAGGATGAAATGGAACTTTTGGTAATCATTATTTGCAGAAACCTTACAATTTTGCTAGATCATATTTAACTGTTTTTTGTTCTTGTGTGTATTATTATTATTTTTTTTGTCAAATACCTTGGATTTGCCCACAACTGTAATTAAATTGTCATTCTCATGGCATCGTATCTGCTTCCAATTCCCTATAACAGACAGACACGGAGGGCTGCATGCACATGTTGTAAGAGTTAAAGAGCCTCATTAACAGCTTGTAAAAATGTGACAAAGTTAATTAGGGAGTACATCTCCTCTTTCCTCCATGCAGGAATGAAGGACAGGTCCTGTTTCTAATCAGCCTAAACGTCAGCCGTGAGGAAATCGCCTGGGTTTCATTTGATACAGATGGTTTAGAGTCATATTCTCTTGGTCTGATGTACCACAGCTAAACAGTTAACCTGTACCACCGTGTGCTTGTACCAGTGGATATACTGTACAGTACGAGTCCACTAACCCTGGCCTTTGTACTGTTGTCGACAAATTTCCAATGTCGGAATGAAATCCCGAGAGTTTTGCTAGAGTTGGGGCGTGCTCCCGTCATTACAATCATTTGGTGTAAGGTGGTCAGGATATCTGTCTTAAGTCGGTCTTTTGTTGTCTTGACATTCCAACTGTATTTAATAATATCTTTAGTCTTGGCTCATGCAAATAGATCCCCAGTCTTTGCAAAATCAAAGATAAAGTCATAAAATTGTTTGGTATAAATCGGGCATAACTCTGTGACTAATGACACATTGTGTTTAGATGTGAAAGGGTGTCAGACTTCAGGCTTTTAAAAATCTTTTTGGAGTCTTTCAAAGTCTTCTAATGTAAGACTACTTAGAAAAAAAATGACTGCAATTTCCTCTCTTATTAGTGTTATCAGTTTGAAGTAAAGCCGCAGATTATTCAAAATTCACTTGGTATCTTATCAGTACTCAGTTTTGGCACCATAACATCTGTACTTTACAACCTTTACTGGATTATCACAAAACTATGTATTCATTACTTACAAACATGTCGATCTTCTAATCTTCTTCTTTAATCTTCTTGAACAATCCATCCACTCCTTCAGATCTCCACCTTATTTCTTCACTTTGGTGACTGGGCCTTTTCTCAAGCAGCTCCCTTACTGTACAAGCCTCGTTTTTCCCCCTCACAATTATAGCAGATTTCAACCACAAAGTACAGAAACAAATTCATTATTTCCATTCACAAGTGTACCTACAGAAAGTACCAATGCTGAATTTATGACGTTAGTGCAAATCAATAATTGGTTTAAAGCAGTCATGACAGAAATGTGATGATATTTTCTGTGGCTAAAATTGGTTTTCATCTGGACTGTACACTGTTCAGCCCATCGACTGATAATGCTCCCTGCCACGCTGTAAAATTGTTTCAGAATGGTTTGAGGAACATGACAAAGAGTTCAAGGTGTTGCCCTGCCTCCAAATTCCATCCATCATCCATAACCACTTATCCTGTGCAGGGTCGCAGGCAAGCTGGAGCTGATCCCAGCTGATTATGGGCGAGAGGTGGGGTACACCCTGGACAAGTCGCCAGGTCATCGCATGACTGACATATAGAGACAAACAACCATTCACACTTACATTCACACATACGGTCAATTTAGAGCCACCAATTAACCTAACCTGCATGTCTTTGGACTGTGTGGGAAACTGGAGCACCCGGAGGAAACCCACGCAGACACGGGAAGAACATGCAAACTCCACACAGAAAGGCTTCCATCGGCCACTGGGCTCGAACCCAGAACCTCCTTGCTGTGAGGCGACAGTGCTAATCACTGCACCACCTTGCCGCCTTCCTCTGAATTCCCCATATCTCAATCCGATCAAGCATTTGTGGAATGGGATGGACAAATATGGCCGATCCATAGAAGCCCCACCTCACTGCTGCTTCTATGGTGCCAGATACCATACCACACCTTTACAGGTCTTGTCGAGTCCATGCCTCGACCTCTCAGAGCTGTTTTTGCTACACAATATTACGCAGGTGCTATTTTAATGTTATGGCTGATCAGTATACATTACAGCTTTATTAATACTGATTATGCAAAACTTTGTTCAGGTCGACTAATTTGATTGGATGAGCGGCATTCCATGAGTGCTTATATTTAGTATATTTGCACTGGGATGGTGGACATTGAAACCCTTAGCAACAGTGTGTTAACAACATTATCAGCAAACATGGCAAGAGATACATGTTTCATGAACATAACTTTGGACTTAAAATATGAAAGCAAGTCAGAGGAAGATGAAAAGAAAGACGGAAGGCAGTTTCATTTGCTGGATGTGCCTCTAACAGGAAGGGAGAAATGAACATGAGCTGGCTACCTAGCTAGCTAGCTGATGGGATAAAAGTGAATGTAGCTTCTTCATGGGAGCTTTGTATTTTATTTTCTCTCTCTTTTTTCCTTTGTGTTTGTGTAGTTTGATGTTTGTTTTTGTTTGAGTGTGGGATGGGCTGTCTATGAAATTTGGTTGTGGTGTAGCTCCGGACCCAGTTTTGGGCGTCGGTTCCCTCCAGGCCTTGGTTCGCTGTGGGTGATGCCTGTGCTCCCAGCTATGGACTGCAGTGAGCTCGTTGCTCATTTTAACATCGTGGTTGTCCAGCGCTCTGTGCAGCAGAGCTTTAGTGCTTGGCGTAATGTTCCGAGCGATGTTGCTTGGTGGCATCACGGCGGCTGTGCAGGCAGTTTGGGACATACCAGCGCTCTGCATGGCAGTGCATCTGTGCTCGCTTTGTGGATCCATGGCATGGTGTTCTGAATTATGTTGCCCGGTGGCGTCGCAGCAGCTGTGCTGGCGGTGTGGGACTTGTTTTCGTGCACCTTTTGGTGGGACTGTGGCTACTACACCATTGGAATGACATCTTGACCTCTATTTGGTGGACTTTTCTTTCTCACCATAATTGTAAAGGGACCTTGGGTTTTGAGAAAGGCACTATATAAATTGAACTTAATAATAATAATAATAATAATATTATTATTATTTTCAGGATCTGTTTTTGCTAGCAGTGCAAAAAAAAAAACAACAAATTTGGCCATATTGTGTCCAAAAGGTCACTTAGTCAACATTAATTGTTTTAAATGATAAAACTGTTATATAAAGGTGGCACAGTGGTGCAGTGATTAGCAAGAAGGGGAAGCAATGGCCTAATGGTTAGAGAAGCAGCTTTGGGAACAAAAGATCACCAGCTCGAGTCCCCAGACCAGTAGGAATGGCTGTCCAGGGTGTATCCTGTCTCTCATCTGAAGTCAGCTGGGATTGGCTCCAGCTCATCTGCAACTGACAACAGATAAGCGGTGTAGATAATGGATGGATGGTTGTATAAAGGCAATATTCCACTCACTATCATGCTGTTATACAGAATATTGGCACAGCTGTGATTACCTGCAGCTAAATCACAGCCATGCCAATATTCACTATAACCACACTCTAGCTTGTGCAAAATTTCTTAAATAATACATTGCATTATTGTGTTATACAGTATAGCGTGTACACTCACTTTAATAGGAACTCGTTCTTGGTTTTAAGATTCCTGTTCTTGGCTGCAGGTGGAACCCAATGTGGTCTTCTGCTGTTTCATGCTGAGATGCTTTTCTGCTCACCACAGTTGTAAAGAGTGATTATATGAGTTGCTATATCCTTCCTGGCAGCTCGAACCAATCTGGCCATTTTCCTCTGACCTCTCATCAACAAGACGTTTCCACTCACAGAACTGTTACTCACTCAATGTTTTTTGCACCATTCTGTGTAAACTCTCGAGACTGTTGTTTGTGTGTGAAAACCCCAGGAGATCAGCAATTTCTGAAATCCTCAAACCAGTCCATCTGGCTCAAATCAACACCCATGCCACAGTGAAAGATAGTCACACTTTGAGATCACAGTTTTCCCCATTCTGATGTTTGAAGTGAATATTAACTGAAGCTTTTGATTTGTATCTGCATGATTTAATGCATTGTGCTGCTGTCAAGGGATTGGCTGATTAGAGAACCGCACCAAACAGCAGGTGTATGGGTGTTCCTAATAAAGTGGATGGTGAGCATATAATGTATATCTCAGATTTATTTTTTTGCTTTATTTATTTACTATTTATTTAATATTTAGCTACCTGGGATATAGTGTATAGGGTCGTCTGACAAAGTTTTGGATTCTCATCTCATTATCTCTAGCCGCTTTATCCTGTTCTACAGGGTTGCGGGCAAGCTGGAGCCTATCCCAGCTGACTATGGGCGAAAGGCGGGGTACACCCTGGACAAGTCACCAGGTCATCACAGGGCTGACACATAGACACAGACAACCATTCACACTCACATTCACACCTACGCTCAATTTAGAGTCACCAGTTAACCTAACCTGCATGTCTTTGGACTGTGGGGGAAACTGGAGCACCCGGAGGAAACCCACGCGGACACGGGGAGAACATGCAAACTCCGCACAGAAAGGCCCTCGCTGGCCACGGGGCTCGTTCATCACTATTCTTGAAGGCCAACCAGCTTGCTGTGACTCCTGTCAGTACAACATGTGACTGTACTGCTTGCTAGCTATATTCCTGTAACTTTTTTGTTTGTTTGTTTTTGTATTGCATATTGTACTGCGAATTCATTAGTAGTTAGTACCCACAACCTCCAGAGAACTCCTCCTGCTTCGATGGGATATTGTTATTTGAAGAGAAATGGACTTGACCACTATGAAGATAGTGCTGAATTCAGATTATTGAGCTGTTCTTTTGGGGGATAGACATTATGAGACAATCTCCAACATGCCTAATGTATATTCGTGTTAATGATATGCATGATATTATTATTGCAACACCAATTCTCAGTTTCAACATTTGATACGTTGTCTCTGTACTATTTTCAGTGAAATATAGGGTTTCCATGATTTGCAAATCATCGCATTCTGTTTTTAATTTATGTTTGACAGAGCGTTCCAGCTTTTGTTTGGAATTGGGTTTTTGTTATTGTGCTCCTGATGGTGCAACAGAAAATAATCCGTCTTATTGTCAGAGAAACAGGCAACTTATGGATGCAATTGCTGGGAAGCGTCTGTAGCAAACTGGTAAACAAATCCAAATTGTAATCTAGAAGAGTGGTCAGATGAAGCGAATGGTTGAGTGAGGCACAGTTGGAGTGTCAGAGGAAAAGCAGAGATCAAAGTCGAGAAAGGCGGAAACAAAGTCGTTAACTGAGAGTCGTACAGAATTAAGTCAAAGGCTTGGTATGGTTAGGTGTGAAAATGTTGAACAATACTTCGCAGAAAGCATGCGGAAGGAGAGTGCTTAAACATGTTTCATGTTGATAGGGAAACATGATTCTGGTGTGGAACTGATTAGAATTCGGGAGAGGGAGGGCGGTGTGGAGCTTGCTGGGAGTTGTAGTCCACGGCGGCCATGTTTGGGGGTTCCACAAACTCGGAGCTTCTGCATTATTCATGACACCTATCATCTCATCAGGAGATTGCACATTTGAACATCAATCATGTTACAAGCAAAATTGGCCATGGGAGGGAAGGCATTTATTGTCTTCCCTGTCAATCACAAATGATCATGCATGCATGGCCATAGCCAGCTATGAGGCCACCGAGGTCTGGACCTCGGTCATTTTTAAGAGCTGAAAATCTGTCTTCTGTGTCTCTTTGGTGCATGCAGCTCTGAGACCAAGAACACAAAAACGAATGAGTGCGCGACTCGGGGGAGGAATGCAGTGCAGTAGACATGTTTTTTTCATGGTAATCATCAGCGCACGTTCATGAAGCTGTTAAATTTACATTTTCGAAGCAGCGCAGTTGTAGCCTACCTTGTTTGTGATTTTAAAAATAAATCATTCGATTAGCCAAAGCAATAGAGTGGAAAGTTTCAACTTATGTTTGCCTTCATCATCATCATCATTCACTGGTTTTCTGCATCTACAGTCATGGAAGCGTCCTACAGCTGCATTCAGTCTTTCTTCATCTTCTTCCACTGTGTCTCACATCCTGCAAGCTCCCTTAGCTCTCGGAGTTTCTTTTCTGTTGTAGGGGGACCTCGTCCTCTGTGCTTGAGGTTTGCCTTCAGCGTGCTGAGCAGATTTACACAATGCCTTCCTTTACGGGCCTTGTATCTGCTGGAGCCTAATACTGCAAATTCCAAAGCTTTTTGCGCAGGTGTGTCTTGTGGCATTCTAAAGATGTGTCCAAACATAGACCACCTGAGTTGATCGACTTTTACGGAGAGAGGTATTGTGTTGCAGATTCTGTATAAGGTGTCATTTGTTACCATACTCTTAGGCCACTGATGACCTATGATAGCACACAGGTGTTTACGGTGGCAGATGTCAAGCTTCTCTATAACTGCCTTTGGTGTTGCACAGCTGTTGCAGTTATATAGCATGAATGAGCCACAACAAGCATTGTATAGTTGTAGCTTCTTTGCCAAAGGAATCCTAGATCTTTGGATCCAAATCTTCCAGAATGATCTAAATGCAATGTTACCCATGATGCAACATGCCTCTACATCAGCAGAGCTACAGAGGAGGGAACCCAGGATTTTACTTTTCCTCCATTCCTCTTCTCCTCGTAGTGATTTGTCGTTCTCATCTTTCTCTGATGTATCAGCCAGGTAGACATGAGTGAATTCTGTTTTACCTTCATTCATGAACAGGTTTGAGTCCTTTAGGTTTTTGGCAGCAACAGGTAGAAGTCTTTCTAGTGGATCTTTTTCTTCGTCTAGGAAATCCGCATCGTCTGCATACTCCATTTCTAGGGGCATGCCCAGTTTAGAGAAGGGTGGATTAGGTCTCGTGGAAGATCTCCGTACAGTTTCTAGTGCAGCTGCAAGGTAGCAGGTGAACAACACTGGGGACAAGCTGTCTCCTTGTGGTGAACCGATGGTTGTTTCAAAGTCTGCCGAGTGTGTTGATCTGACTCGTACCTTCAGCTTGGTACCTGACAGCAGTAGCCTTACCAGTCGCACTTCATCATCACTGCACCCAGCCTGGTATAACACTTCTTCCAGGATTTTCGAACATTTTATAGTGTCAAAGGCACGTGACATGTCTCTGCCCATTTTGTGGAAGTCCCAGTGTTTGGACATGACAACAGAGATGAGCATGCGTTGGGCCCACACAATGTCTGCACAACTACGTCCCCTTTTGAATCCACTCTGATATGGCCCAGTGAAGTTGTCAATTTTGTCTCTGATGCGGTGGAGTGTGACAGTGGACAAAATTTTCCAGATACTGTTCAAGAGGGCAATAGGACGCAGGTTTGCAGGTGGACCAGGTGGTTTTTTGGGTTTGGGCAGAGCAGTGAGTGTTCCTTCACCGATGGCTTCTACTGGATGGTGTTGTACGAAGGCATAGTTCAAGATGGATGTAAAAACTGGGGATTTAATGTCGCTCCCATATTTGAATAATTCATTGCTGACTCCGTCAGGTCCTGGTGAACGCCCATTTCTCAAGGATTTTTGACTTTGTCCTCTGTAATTGGGGTTTCAAGAGGCCTAGGGTTACCTTGGAAAGGTTCTAGTTTTTCTAGAACTACCCAAGGCAAACATACAGTAGTTTTTCTATGTTTGCCTTGGGCCAGATTAAACCATTAAACAAGCTTAAATTATTCTTAGTCTTGCCACATACATGATTTTTTTTTCAAAACTGATGATATTCAGTTCAAACACCATTAAAAGTAATTTCAGGAATAGATGTCTTGTGTGACGTGTAATTCACCCCTCTCAGATTTAAATATGTTGAAAAATTTTCGGCGCGCACCATCATGGACCTCGGTGATTTTAAAATGCTGGCTATGGCCCTGCATGTATATATTTGAGCACATGTATGCGGAAGAGGGCAGTCAGTGCTTACACTATACAGGAACCCTGTGATGTGTGATGTAGCATGAGCAACAGTTCCAAAAGCTTGTGGCTTTCCATGTCTTGGAGAAAGCATGTGATATTCCTCACCCTCGCTAGCTGTTGTGTGATAGAGGAGAGCTGGGTAAGGGTAAAGGAAGGAAAGTGGGACCAAATTGGGAGAAAATTTATTTACTGACGATGCTCTGAGCAGATATGTTGATTTGACATCACTTGCTAAATTCAGAGTTGAGTAAAACATCCCAAGTTCCCAAGTAGGAATTCCAGGCATTTTCGTTGGGTTTTTCCTGGTTGGATGTTGGGAATTGTGAGTTACGACCTCTAGTTGATTGCAGCATAAATATAGGTTGCTAATGATGACTACTTTACCTGTACTGGGATACAGCAGTGTACATACATATCAACCTTTGGTCAATCAAACCTGTATAACCAACCTCCAAAATCCTTATTTCCCTTATAAAATCCTTATAAGATGCAAATTAAAATAATTTACCTAAACTTTGAATGATAATTAACAATGATATATCCCAGTTACTTTTTATTCAATATTAATAACAATAAACCTTCAGAATGAATACAAAGCTCCAATGTTTGACAAAAACACAAAGTGTCACTCTAATGTTCTGAATTGTACTTCATGACAGCTTTTTTAGCACTCTGCACCAATACCTCACTAGGCTGCACGTCACAGCAAATGTCTGTGTTGCTCTTACACTGCAGTAGGCCAGGTCAGTGTGTCTGCATTCAGGTTCTTTCTGCTCTCTGTGTGTATCTTCCTGACTTGAGAGAAAACTCTCTCACAGTCAGCATTACTGTGGGGTAAACAGAGCACTGCCTAACTTGAACTAAAACGCCCACTAACCTTGTGTTTTCTGTCTTTTCCAGTTGTTGGCATATCAGGTTTTGAGCGCGTAAATACTGTCATCAGTGGCTGATTTTGCCTTTGGCTTGCATTCCGCTGATGTAGTTTCGATTTGAAATGTTCTTTCACATCATACACTCCTGATGCTGCAACTTTGATGTCACGCACACACAGTGTGCAGTGTGCGTATGCGTTGTTTTTGGAGGCTGCTGGTTGGATTATGCCATTGAAAAGGTCCTTCCATTCAGGGAGAAACCTACCGCTGTATTGTGTTTTGAATTTCTTTGCTGGAGTGCCCATTCACAATCTTTTCAGTCGCTATTGAAAGTCGCTCAGGTGGAAATACGTTTTTCAAACAAAATGTTACTTCACGGCTGGCGGGATTCTCGCAATGCGGTGTGCGCATGATCAAAAGTGGAACGAAGTCTTGCTACCACAAGATAACGCGCGATTTCATAAGACTCTTTACTGGCTGTCTGTGCTTTCTGTGGTGTACAGTACGTTTGTAAATGTTATGCGCTCTTTTATCATCGAGGAAATTGATTATAACTCTAAATAAATATTGAAGTTTTTTTTAAAGAATCCGTATAACTTTATTTGTACGCCCGTATACTACGTTTATTGAATCAAATCCGTATAAAATACGGACATTCCGTATAGGTTGACATGTATGAGTGTAAGAACCCTGATTTTGCTGATGATTTTCTTTCTGTAAAACATGCCACAGCTGTTCAAACATTGTGACTTGCATTGGAAGTTTGGCTGCACAGTACAGACCGACGTCTTGGTAATTACAGGGTCACGGTAGCTCCTGGATTTCACATGCACACGTGTACACTCCTTTAAAAAAAAACTGTTACAAAAAGAAAAAAATAGAACCTATAGGCTTTTCCAAATAGCTTCCACTTCCCGTTTGTCCAGACTAGCCTTAATCTAACTATTATTATGAGCGCAATAAAACTGATCTTAGATCAGTGCAAACTTCATTCTCAGCATTCTTACAGTTCATAATGCTTTAAAGCAGCTGAGGACATACAATACCTCCATTCTCTGGAGTTAAGAAGAGTGAGATTTCACAGCCCGGCTTCCAAAGGCAGAATTACACACAAAGCTGGCCATCATGGGCTGGTGACTGAAGTGACTTTACTATCACTTTCATAAGAGGTGGATGAAGGAGCAAGAGAGGGCAGATGGTTATTTTTTACTTACTGATGTTTTTATGGTTGCGTAACAATGTCATGCCAAGAAGACGTTGAACACACAAACTGAGCTTCGAGGAATTTGTTCTCTTTGCTCTGGAATGAACCTCGGCTACTGCTTAGAAAATATCTACTGTAATATGGTGTGAGCAGAACTTGCCTGTGTGTGTTGTCGTGTCAAGGCATGTTGATTTGTCATTTGCGCAGTATGTCAAGGCAAACTCATGTACATGTTTATGACAAAGCTCACATAAATTATTTACAGTACATGCACATTATAAGGCACAGAGCACACAAAACACAAGAGCAACAACTGTCAACCTTATTTAAACAAGTATGAGTAAAAGAATAAAAATAAGTACAATATACAGAAATATGAATCCAAAATGTGCATACTTTTGTAAACAAAACAAAGTATTGCACTGTGCTAAAGTGACTCAGTAGCCTTGTTTCCATTAACCTGCTTTGAAACTGCGAACTAAAAAAATGAGTTATGGAAACACATGAGGTGGTTTCTCAGATGATTCAATGAAGCAACAGTTCACAAAATTGAAACGGAAAATTTTTTCACATTTAAGTCACATGACATGACACGAAGAGCAAATGGAAATGCTACTTTTCTGAAAAAAAAAAACAGCGTTCTATAAGAGCTATCACGAGAGGAGAAAACCAGCTTTAATCGCGTAACATCACTTAAAGGCCAACTAAGATGACAATTACTCTACCTGTTTTTTCTTATTTTAAACAAACAAATAGTGGTTTTCAAGCACATAAGAGCCCATTGTCTGACCGTTTACGACAGTAAACAACTTTAGTTAGCCAATTACTTTCGCATATTTTACACGGTATCGCTGCTCAGTTGATGATAGGAAATGTTCGTAAGCCCCCGACAGGTGACGTCACTCACAGTACACACCGCCATAATTAAGAGAAATAAGAACAGTGAGGATCGTTTGCGTTCACATTTTTTAAGCTTATTTGAGGTAATGGTTGGATCCAAGTGTTGTGTGGGAGGATGCAACAATGGCAGAAGTGAAAAAACTCGCCTGCATCAATTCTCAAAGGACAAAAACGTAAGAAGGTAATGGATAAATGCCATTTGCCGCACAGGGACAGACCTCTCACAGAGTGACTGGAATGGTCTTTCGGGTGCAAAAACAGCACATTCGCAGCTCATGTGCTCGGAACATTTTGAAGAAAATTGTTTCACTCAAACAACTCGGATGCACCGGGGATTAGGAATACCATACAAGCCAGTGCTGAATCCAGATGCGGTTCCCACAATCTTCAGCCAAAAAACGGACAAGACAAATGAGACAACATGGTCAGTAGTCCGCAAAAGAGAAGTTCAAAGGGTAAGAAAATGCTTTTTATGGCTTCCCTAACTTTTAATTAAGTGTGATACATTATTTTGAGTTCCTTTGGGCATAAACGTAATAATTGCTGATGCAGCTAAGCAGCTTGATGTTTGTTGTATGATGGGTGTCTTGCTTTGACTTAGTGTTGTCAAAAAAGCCTCGGTAATGACTCACTAAAACAACTCTATAAATATTATTCACTTGTGTGTAATCACATTAGTAATCGTAGAAAAAAAATCTAAAAACATCCTCTCTGTTGAAGACTGTGATTTGTATAAAGCCTAGACCTAGGTGACAGAATACCAGTATATGGCCTTCCGGTTACAAGTAAACGACTATACTTATTTCGGTATGATATATATCTAACGTTTCCATTAATTTGTCGCTTTAAATACATCATAAACATTTTCTAATAATTATTGGAAATATACTAACAACAGCTTGTACCATTAATGAGCAATTTTATTGAGAATATATTGAGAAAAACCCTTACCAGTAATTTTGACACAGTCAAATTTTGACACAGTCGCTGGTGCTGCGATTCTGACCCGTCATTCCCAGAGGACTTTTCTGTGTTCCTTTCTTCTGTAGGAATTGCACAAGGCTCGAATCGATAAGGTAATGCAATCATCGCTATTCGTGTCATTGTCCGAAATACTTGAGGAAATCAGTGAAGAAATGTCGCTGGCGCTATGATCCATTTTGTCGAATATGGCCGTGTACTGTAAGTGACCTCACACTTTACGGAAACCATTTGGAAAGCAGCTCGGGTGTCTCATCTCATTATCTCTAGCCGCTTTATCCTGTTCTACAGGGTCGCAGGCAAGCTGGAGCCTATCCCAGCTGACTACGGGCGAAAGGCGGGGTACACCCTGGACAAGTCGCCAGGTCATCACAGGGCTGACACATAGACACAGACAACCATTCACACTCACATTCACACCTACGCTCAATTTAGAGTCACCAGTTAACCTAACCTGCATGTCTTTGGACTGTGGGGGAAACTGGAGCACCCGGAGGAAACCCACGCGGACACGGGGAGAACATGCAAACTCCACACAGAAAGGCCCTTGCCGGCCTCGGGGCTCGAACCCAGGACCTTCTTGCTGTGAGGCGACAGCGCTAACCAATACACCACCGTGCCGCCCCCAGCTCGGGTGTTTCCGGCAACATTTCCACCTTTTTCCGTACAAGTGTGATATAATGCATAGTTTCAGCCTCATTTTACAAGTAAAGAGTTCGGGTTTGTGCGTAAGTCAGGGTTGCATCTCATTAATACACTATTTCAGATGTATAGTGAAAAAAAACGACACTGTCACCTTCGTAGAGCTTTAATGGAAACACAGAACATTCGCAATTGTGTTTGGTCGAAAATTTTTAAATATCGTTTCTATTTTGTGTAAAACTACAATGGAAACCTGCCTACAGACATAATGATCTTATATTTAGTTTGCGGTAATCTTAATAGGAAATATCAGATATATTGGACCACATTCAAGATTCCTAATTTTTATTTTTTTATTTATTTATCTATTTATTTATTTTGCAGTGTGTGTTAAAAGATGGTATATATACTGTAATTTCTTCCATTTCACCATATAAAATCACTAAAGTGTGTATTAATGTATCTTCAGCTGGGTGCTGTGGGTCTGTTCCTAAAAAGAGCAGCATAAGAAATCCGCATCACAGGCAGGAGGATAATGTGCATAAACCCTGTGTTTTATCTGTTACAAACCTGCCTGAACCTGTCTCTCTTCTCCCTTTCATCTCTCCACCCCCAGTACACACGGCCAGCGGTGAATAATCAAATGGCTGACTCTCATGCCTGAGCAAGAAGGCCCTGTATGGGTTGCACTCACACCTACACAGAGAGAATCCTGTCTATTGAGACATGCTAGAACAGATCAGCCTTTCAGAGAGAGCCAGGCGTCCTGTGAGCATGTGCGTGTGTGTGTGTGTGTGCCTGCCTTCACCTCACTGTTGTTTACCCCTCGGCACGTGTGTGTATGTGTGAGAGCGAAGCTTGCCAGGACTGTAGCTGCCCTCAGGTCTGAATCTGCCACGTCAGTTGACCATCTCTACTCGGCTGACCTGTGAGAAAGTCAGGCTGTACATACTCTGTGTGTGTTTGTGTGTATGTGTGTGTAGCCTGCGTGGTCAGTGGGAACTGGAATAAAGAAATCTCCTATAAAGGACTGGCCTGAGATCAGAGCGAAGGCAATTTTCTCTAAAGGAGTTCCTAGCTGGAGCTTGGTCTTGTCTGCACTTATTCAACCCTTCACACATGTGGTTTGGATTCAGCGAAGATGAGTGGCTTTCTCTACCGAGGCAGGTGAGACATTTACCGTCAGCACTCTGAACATGACTTCAGACAAAATGGCTTTTTTTTTTTTTTTAATTGCTGTGGTGTGGGTTGTCATTGCTGTTTGTGGGCAGTAATAGGGGAAAAAAGAAACAATTCTGAAGGGTTTTTTTTGGGGGGGGGGGGGTGAAGAATACAGATGTTATGATAACCTTATGAAGAAGTATATACTTGTGCAGAAAAGCTCTATATAATTTTTATGCGCTCACCCTGAACTCTAAAAGTTCTTACTTGCTGAAATATTTGCCAGAAGAGATAAAGCCATATTTGTTCAGTGCGCACACACACACACACACACACACACACTGATGACAGTCTTCTGTGAGATTTGACATTTCAATGCAACAGCACTGTTTTTTGTTTTTTTTGTATTTGGTTTTATTTGGCAGGGTTTACAGCTCGAGTGTTCTGCAGGTGATCTGAAATTATGATTTATGATGATTTTATTTGTGGGGAGAAGAAGATCTGATGAAAAATTAACTCACACACACATATACATGCTGACTCATACCTGAGAGGCTGGATCAGCAGACATCCTGAGACAACTGACACACTCTTTCTGTCAGCTGTTGATGTTCTTTTTCTCTTCTCATTCTTTAAATGAGATCTTCTCTAGCTTTTCGAGCTCTGATATGGCTCATGTAAATTAAGGCTAGTGTGAAGCTCTTCATTGACTCTGAGATCGAAGGCAGATGAGTTAATGGACACATTTTCACAGCGTCTGGTGGCTGTTATCATCTCAACAAGCCACATTTACGATGTGATTGTCGTGACTCAATCGGCTCTGAGGACGACATAATTAAAAGGAAGACAGGAGAGATCTTTATTGAGATTAGTGCAGCATTTTTCAGCTCTGTTTGCCATGTCTACTGGGTTGTTATTTGATATTAAACGCCACATGAATATGGCCTATTCTATAATTGCGGTTACATTTCAAGTGTTGACACGGTTAGTCGTCGTCAACTCTGTTGTCGCTCAACTGGGCGATCCATGGCCAGAATTGACGGTAACAGGGTTGACATTTCCCGCCATTTTGTCTCTTAACTCCACATGCTAACCTCCTCAAACTAGCTACCACAAGGCATGTATAAAAACAGAATTTTATGGATTTGAATCATATTATTGTTTTTAAAAAATGAATAAGAGATTCACTTCGATATCACGATAATAGATTTGATGAATAATTAATCTACTCTTGGTGTATCCTCAACATTTTTCTTCAAATTAATGACCAAAGAAACATAACATACCTCACTGCTTTTCAGAAGTTTCCTGCCAGAGGAAGTGACATCTCTTGGTGCAGGTGTCATGCGTATGATTTAAAAGTCTTTGTGGATTTTATCCATCTATCCATCCATTATCTCTAACCGCTTATCCTGTGCAGGGTCACAGGCAAGATGGAGCCTATCCCAGCTGACTACGGGCGAGAGGTGGGGTACACCCTGGTCAAGTCGCCAGGTCATCGCAGAGCTGACACCTAGAGACAAACAACCATTCACACTCACACCTACAGTCAATTTAGAGTCACCAGTTAATCTAACCTGCATGTCTTTGGACTGTGGGGGAAACCGGAGCACCCGGAGGAAACCCACGCAGACACGGGGAGAACATGCAAACTCCACACAGAAAGGCCCCCGTTGGCCACTGGGTTCAAACCAAGAACCTTCTTGTTGTGAGGCAACAGTACTAACCACTACACCACCGTGCTACCTCTTTGTGTATTTTATGCGGTTTTATAACAGCATTAACAGAGTTGACAAGAACATCGGGGTGGATAAAAAATATATTTGTTATGACTGAAATTTTACATAATACAGGAAATAGACTTTCTATGAAGTTGATTTTATAACAGTTAATAAAATAAGGGCCGGTATGGTGGTGTAGTGGTTAGTGCTGTCGCCTCACAGCAAGAAGGTCCGGGTTCGAGCCCAGTGGCCGGCGAGGGCCTTTCTGTGTGGAGTTTGCATGTTCTCCCCGTGTCCACGTGGGTTTCCTCTGGGTGCTCCGGTTTCCCCCACAGTCCAAAGACATGCAGGTTAGGTTAACTGGTGACTCTAAATTGACCATGAATGTGAGTGTGAATGGTTGTCTGTGTCTATGTGTCAGCCTTGTGATGACCTGGTGACTTGTCCAGGGTGTACCCCGCCTTTCGCCTATAGTCAGCTGGGATAGGCTCCAGCTTGCCTGCGACCCTGTAGAACAGGATAAAGATTTCTTTTGTGGAAAATAACAAAAGGTTTATCTCGGAGACGCAAAATATACCCCGAATTCAAGAATGAACTGTATGTGTGTTTTACACACACACACACACACACACACAGTTGCACTAGCATGTCTAAACATTATATTCAGTTCTGAGGAATACAATCATTCGACAAAAATAAGACATGTCCAGTCACATGTTTGGTCATGAGACAAGTGACATGCAGAAGCAAAGGAACTGTTATCTGACTCATGTCCTCCACCGAGTTCTCACTTGCAGCAGCGATACTGAGCTGATGGCCGTGATTCATCGAAGCTGCATGAAAATGAGCCAATAATAATAAGACAATGATAAGGAGACAATGAAAGGAAATCATTCAGCAGGCTTCAAGTTTCCAAGATCCAAGGAAGACAGGAGGAGAGAAGACGCTATCCTGGGAGCTGAAGAAAAAAGTAACACATTTTTAAAAAATGTAATTCAGCTAAGCTAATGCTACATTTGACTTCAGCTTGTAACTTGAAATTTCCAACCTATAACAGTAATTATGTCATGCTTAGAGCCGAGTGATTCACACTCATGAGAGAAGAGTGGCTTGAGACAATAACAGTGTGCACATGATGTGAAAATGCATCCATTAAATCCTTTTCTTTAAAATCATATTATAGTAGTACAGTATTTGCTTTAAATCTATCAATATACAGACATAATAATTGGTTAAATCTATGACATTGACCGAACAGTTAGTTGTTTTAAAGAGATGCAGTGGATGTAAAGAGTCTATAATGTCCCAGGTTACTGTAACGTAAAAAATGATACCAAGCTTAATCATATCAGATCTTTTCCCTCTTTTTTAATGTGAAATAGTGAAACCAACAACTTCCAAGTGAAAAACAAATAGAAAAAATGAAATATCCGGGGGGGGGAAGAAAACACTTGCAATAAGCTGGTCGTATAAGTATTCACACCCTATAACTAATACATTGTTAAAGATTAGATTAGATTAGATTAGATTAGATTAGATTAGATTAGATTAGATTAGATTAGATTAGATTAGATAAAACTTTATTGATCCCTTTGGGCGGGTTCCCTCAGGGAAATTAAGATTCCAGCAGCATCATTACAGATAAACAGAGAAAAGAAATAGAGAAAAACTTCTAGATAAATTAAAATAAATTAAGTATTTACATATACAAATATAAAAGAATAAGATATGGGGAAGAGAGGAAAGGGGGATGGGGAGAAGTAGGGTTAGGGTAAGTGTGCGTGTGTGTGGGGAGGGGGAAGCAGGAAAGATATTGCACTTTATATTGCACATTTTATTGCACATTGTCCGGTATTGCTTATTGTTAGGCTAGGCTAAGCTACTGCTCCTTCCCATCCTCTGTCCTCCTGTCACCCCTCTTCACCCCCAGAGAGGAGTTGTACAGTCTGATGGCGTGAGGGACAAAGGAGTTTTTAAGTTTGTTCGTCCTGCACTTGGGAAGGAGCATTCTGTCACTGAACAGGCTCCTCTGGTTGCTGATGATGGTGTGCAGAGGGTGACTGGCATCGTCCATGACGTTCAATAGTTTGTCCATAGTCCTCTTCTCTGCCACCATCACCAGAGAGTCCAGCTTCATGCCGACCACAGAGCCAGCCCGCCTGATCAGTTTGTCCAGCCTGGATGTGTCCTTCTTGGATGTGCTGCCCCCCCCAGCACACCATGGTGTAAAACAGGACACTGGCGACCACAGACTGATAGAACATCCACAGGAGTTTCCTGCAGACGTTAAAGGACCGCAGCCTCCTAAGGAAGTATAGCCTGCTCTGTCCCTTCCTGTATAAGTGATTGGTGTTACAAGTCCAGTCCAGCTTGCTGTCCAGCCACAGCCCGAGGTACTTGTAGGAATCCACAGCCTCCACCTCGACTCCCTCGATCAGAACTGGTCGTGACCTTGGTCTGGACCTCCCAAAGTCAATGACCAGCTCCTTGGTCTTCGAGGTGTTGAGCTACATATGGTTCCTGCTGCACCACACAGAAAAGTCCCTCAGCAGGCTCCTATACTCCTCCTCTCTGTCATCACTGATACACCCAACGATGGCTGTGTCATCTGGAAACTTCTGAATGTGACACAGCTCCGAGTTGTAGCAGAAGTCCACGGTGTACAGGGTGAAGAGAAGAGGGGCCAGCACCGTGCCCTGGGGTGCTCCAGTGCTGCTAATTACAGTGTCAGATGTGATGTCCTTCAGCCTGACGTACTGCGGCCTGTCAGTGAGGTAGCTGGAGATCCAGGTGACCAGGCAGGGGTCCACTCGCATCGCAATGGTGCATGACAAGCACCTTTTGCTTGTCATGCAGTACTCCAGTCTTTTTCAGTAAGAGTCTACCAGCTTGGTACATCTTGATTTGGCCATTTTATTCCACTCTTCCTTGCAAAAAATGCTCCAGATATATGATTGTGAAGGGATCTCCTGCACACAGCCCTCTTTAAGTCATTCCACAGGTTTTTGATAGGATTTAGATCTGGACTCTAACTAGGCCATTCCAAAACTTTGATCTTCTTCTGAAGCCGTTTCTTTATTGAATTGGATTAATGCTTTGTGTCAGTCTCGTGCTGGAAGGTGATTTTTCTTTCTTTCTCCATCTTCAGCTGTCTCACGGAGGCCTGCAGGGTTTTTTTTTTTATGGAGGGGGTTTCATGCTACCCTGAAATGCAATCGTGACTTTTTGGATGCTGAATGGAGAGTGTTTACATTTCTTGGTGGCACGATTTCAGTATGTACATTTCAAAAAATTAAAATAAGCCGATAGAGCGTTTGCAGAAAAGCAAAGGCGCCTATTGGATTTCAGTGTGGTATGGCATGATTTCATCATTAAATTGTGTGTAATGTAATCCCTTTGCATTGGCATTCTGGTTAGCGTTTGAACAAAATACAAAACAAAGAAATGATGATTTTGCCATTCTCTTAATGTCACCCAGTGACTGATATTGATGAGTTATGATTTGTCTGTACTGAAGAAGGTTGAATTGATAAAGTATGAGTGATCTAGAAATATAAGTTTTCTGTTGCCTAGGAGATTCTGCCTCACGGATATCCGGGAGCAACAATCACTGATGCAGACACAGTTGTTCAGAGATGTTTCTCAGTTTATTGTAGGACAAACATGAGTATATATATCTACATTCAAGAGTGTGGTATAGTGATATGATTGGAAGATTTAATTTCAGGAAGCTGAGTTGGCTGAGTGTGATAGGGTAGCTTCAACAGGTGATGGAAAATTACTGAGCAGGATAACCTTATGAAAAACTGAGAGCAGATGTGCAAGCAAAGATAAGTTTCAAGGATTTAACTGAAACTACTCAAAACAAGTTGCAAGCAGGCCAAATAAATATCTCTATCAGATATCCATTGCATTTCCACATGGCACAGTTTCTGCATGCTGCTCACTGTAACAATACACTGTGACGATTGTTTTTCTCTTCATCCCAAAAGTCATATTTGCATTTCAGGGTAGTATGAAATCCTCGCCACAGTTTTACCAAAATAGACTGGTATTTAAAGCTACCCATGATTCCATAGACTAGATTAGAGTCCCAGCTGAAAAAAAAGCAGCTCCATAGCATGATGCTGCCACCACCATGCTTCACCACGGGCATGGTGTTTTTTGGGTGATCAGCTGTCTTATTTTTGTTGTGCCAAATTTATCTTGGAGAATTATGCCTAAAATGTTCTACCTTGGTCTCATCAGATCATAAAACATTTTGTCACATAGTGTTGACAGCTACCCATAGCTCAGACAAGAGATTGTTATCACAAGCAAGAGGTGATCAGAACTTCCCAGATATTCCTGCAGCTCCTTTAATGTTGCTAGAGTTCTTTTGGCAGCTTCCCTGATATGTTTTCTTCTTCCCCTTTCATCAATTTTGGAGGAAGTTCCTGTCCTTGATAATGTCAGTGTGGTGTCTCATTTTCTCCATTCGTTGATAATGGCCTCAGAGGTGGACAAAGTACCCAACTTCATTACTTAAGTCAAAGTACAGATCACACTGGTCAAATGTGACTCCGATACAAGTGAAAGTTGTCCAGTCAAATTTTTACTTAAGTTAAAGTACTGAAGTACTTGATTTTAAAAATACTTAAGTATTAAAAGTACATTTTCTGTCAATGCATTGTTATATTATTGCCACAACACTTACAAAAGCCTCTGAAGCAACCTACTGGATTCACAAAATGAACGCATGCTGTGCCATCATGGTGGTTTAACGTTAAGCTAGCTAGTCAGTGACGCTCCACCTGACATGCTAGCAAACGCTTTTCAAACTCAAAATCATATTGGTAGCTAAGGTTACTAGAAAAGAAAGATTTCTAAATTTTTTTATTTGGCAAGATTATGCTAAAACATAAGCAGGTTTAACAAAAGCATGACTGGGTGAAAAGTTGGCAATATTACATCCATAGAGAAAAACTTCTGAAAGATATTTGTAATAAATTCCTCATATAGAAGAGAGTACATTAGCATCATCATTAAAAGTCTCATAATGTACTATTTAATGATCCTGAAAGATTTCTGAGCTTCCTCCATAACGACCTAAATGAGACATAGAGTCAAAGGAGTTTCTATTCAGACACATACTGTATGGTCAAAAGTCTATGGACACCTGCCCATCACACCAATATGTGGTTCTTTGGCCTCAAACAATTGCCACAAAGTTGGAACCACACAATTGTATAGAACGTCTATAGAATAGAGGCCCAAACCTGTTCCACCATAACAGTGCCCCTGTGCACAAAGTGAGCTCCATGAAGACATGGTTTGTTGATGTAGAACAGCTCTAGTGTCCTGCACAGATCCCTGACCTCAACCCCACCAAACACCTTTGGGATGAACTGGAGCACCGACTGCACCCCAGACCTCCTCATCTAACACCAGTACCTGATCTTACTAATGCTCTTATAGCTGAATGAATGAATCCACACAGCCATGCTGCAAAATCTAGTGCAAATGCATCCCCAAAGAGTGGAGGTTATTATAACAGGAAAGGGGGACTAAATCTGGAATGGTATGTTCAACAAGAACATATGCGTGTGATAGTCAGGTGTCCACATACAGTATGTCTGATGTGAATATAGAAGAATTGAAAAGAGGTTGTAGGTATAATGTAACTATATAGCTCTATAACTACACTGTAAAAAAAAAATAGTTGAGAATACTTGAAATTTCAAGGCAACCGTCTGCATTAAGAATTTTATGTTTTGCCAACGATGTGCCCATGATAATCCAAACTATGATAAAACTGTTATCTTTATTAAGAATTCTTAATTAAGTAAATTTTCAATTCCTCATTCTGCCAACATAGATTTCTCTTTTTGCTGAACAGTGGCATTCACAGTAGTGCAAGAAGGCAATTGAGGTTATCACAATTTTTTTTTTTAGATTTTTTTGGGGCTTTTTTCACCTCTATTTGGATAGGACAGCATAGAGACAGGAAATGAGCGGGAGAGAGACGGGGAGGGATCGGGAAATGACCTCGGGTCGGAACCGAACCCGGGTCCCCGGATTTATGGTATGGCGCCTTATCCACCTGAGCCACGACACCCCTGAGGTTGTCACAATTTATCATTAAACTATACATGCCTTTTTTCATTGTTCTACACAATTACAAAACTTCAATATTGAAATAAAGTTTTTAAAACCCACATCATGGGTATGGTGTCGTGGCTCAGGTGGCTAAGGCACTGTACCATAAATCCTGGGTTCGATTCCGACCTGAGGTCATTTCCTGATCTCTCTCCCGTTCAT
Source organism: Neoarius graeffei (assembly GCF_027579695.1). Lineage (NCBI taxonomy): Eukaryota > Metazoa > Chordata > Actinopteri > Siluriformes > Ariidae > Neoarius > Neoarius graeffei. The sequence continues at coordinate 80,296,620 of NC_083571.1, forward strand.
TTCCTGTCTCTACACTGTCCTATCCAAATAAAGGTGAAAAAAGCCCCCCCCAAAAGTCTGATAACCTCAATTGCCTTTTTGTACTACTGTGAATGCCACTGTTCAGCAAAAAGAGAAATCTATGTTGGCAGAATGAGGAATTGAAAATTTACTTAATTAAGAATTCTTAATAAAGATAAACAGTTTTATCATAGTTTGGATTATCATGGGCACATCATTGGCAAAACATACAATTCTTAATGCAGACTGTTGCCTTGAAATTTCAAGTATTCTCAACTATTCTTTTTTTACAGTGTATATAGAAGAGGCCTATGAAAGAAAAAAAACATGCAATTCCAGTAAGACTTGGGTCATGACAGATACTCCAGTGGCTTTTTCACATAAATAGGAGAATGTTGCTCAAAAAAGGATCTGCTATTACTAGAAAGTAAACAAGATTAAGAGAATAACTATGTTAATTTTTTTTCCCAGACACTCCAATGGGAATAGTGAGGCCATTCCTAAGAGCAGAACTCATATGAATGGTGAGTTTTCAGCCCCATTGACTTCTCTATTCACATTGCACTTCACTTCTTCCATGCGGCCACTCCTTTATAGAGATGAAGTGATGGTATTTCACACCTACACGTTTCTCACATGCACTCAGTCACTTTTCCAGACTCTCTCTCTCTCTCTGCCTCTCTCACCTCATTTTCACACCGAATAACATTCCTGTCCTACCACTGTAATTTTGCCAGTATGCGTTTGTACTTTCGGTAATAAGCTAATGGTTAAGAGTTACTTGTGTGAAAATTCTACTAAATAACGCTCGTTAATACAGTCACTTTTCTGGCCTGACACTGTGCAGCAATTCTTTACCTTGCACAAGGCTATGGTCGAGCGCTAGGCGCACTTCCAGTACACATCACTGGCACATATTAAAAAGACCTTTAATAAGTTCTAATGAGGTCTCTGTATGGGCTTTTTTTTTTAAAGAACTGTAAGAAATCCCTGCTCTGCCAATACTGCCGTGATTATGCACCCAGGGACCTCTCTTCTCCTCCTTTTTAGGAAAAAAAGAAACACATCATTGTAGCCCATTGAGGCCCTTCCTGGAACTTTCCCTAGTGGCTTTTTTAATGGTTTGGCATTATTCGGCTGTATACTCCTGGTTCTGTTTATAGAAAACTAGATGTGTGCATGAATGATGAGCTGACCTTTGTGTCCTGTTGTACCATTGTGTACATAAATCTGAAAGGAATTACAATATTCATTGGGGTGCCGCCTGGTACACACACTTCCTTTTGTAATCAGTGGATTAACTTGTTGTTTTGGTTTGTTTGTGTTGCATTGATCCACACCCACTTAAAAGTGCTTTAGTTTGGTGGTTCATTACAAATGTAATCATTTAACACGACTGAACGGAAACATTTGGTGATATTGGCAGAGTACTGGTTATTAGCATGCTAGACAACAAGTAAACTTTGTGCGAAACCTTACAGTAAATCTAGTTTGTGGTTTGTTGTGTTACTGATGGTCAGATACAAGTAGATATGAAACCAACTGCAAACAAATATTATAATTTTACAATTGGTGGTGCAGTGGTTAGCACTGTCACCTCACAGCAAGAAGGTTCTAGGTTCGAACCCAGTGGCTGACGGGGGCCTTTCTGTGTGGAGTTTGCATGTTCTCCCAGTGTGGGTTTCCTCTGGGTGCTCTGGTTTCCCCCACAGTGCAGGTTAGGCAAATTGGTGGCTCTAAATTGACCGTAGGTGTGAGTGTGAGTGTGAATGGTTGTGTGTCTCTATGTGTCAGCCCTGCGATGATCTGGTGACTTGTCCAGGGTGTACCCCACCTCTTGCCCTTAGTCAGCTGGGATAGGCTTCAGCTTGCCTGCGACCCTGCACAGGATAAGCGGTTACAGATAATGGATGGATAGAATTGTGAAATATCACAAAGTAAGAAAATATATTTCCCACACAGAATTCTCCAGTGACGAAACTGAGAAAGGACCTCCGCTGCTGCAGACCCACAGCCTGAGGGAGTTTGAGAAGGTAAGTTCTCGTATCTGCTTTTCCGCATCCAGTGTGTGAGTTTTCACAGTCTTGTATGTTTTGAGAGCAAATGTGGAGACAGAGCTTCCAAGTTCACGGTTTGCAACAACGAGGCACTTGTGTTGATGTTTTAAAGAAAATCCGTCCCTGATCTAAAACGTTCAACACGATCAGTATCATCAGCTGCATTTCATCATTTAGTGAGTCGTTTTTACTTCCATACCCAAAAGACATGGTGAAAAGTAAAATATCAGCACTGGCAAGTTCTTTCAAATCTTGTCACTTCTGCTCAAACTCAGCTTCAAAATGAAAGATTGCTGGAATCCCTTCAGCTTCCCTTCAGCTTCCCAGCAAATGGACTTGCACAAATATGCCTAACCAAATGGGTCTGATTTGCTATGACCTTCACAGCTGGATTCCGTAGAATGCACAGCTGGGTTCTAAGGGACGTCTCCTGAACAGAGGGGGATCAGCCAGGTCTAATGCACTGAACACATGACTGGATCTGCATGCAGAATGCCTTCTGGGAAGAGAGCCAGCGTATTATGGCTATGATATAACTTCAGTGGTGCTCCCTTCAATTGCTGGAGCCCTTGGTGGAAGGGTGCAATTTTTCTTTTTTGGCGGAACGTGAATGTGTGTGTGCGTCGATCTTATTTTCTTTTCTTTGTACTGCTTTCATGATTACAGAAATATATGCATGGCGTCGTCCTATTTGTGCAGAAGAGACAAAAACATGAACTTCCATTTTCATTATTTTGACAAACCTTTCGAGTGAGTAATTAATTTCTGTTTCAGAAATGTTCACATTGCTGTAGTTTTATCCATACACACATACATGGACACATACAGATAAGTGTTTTAGTTCATGTGTGTGTGTGTGTGTGTGTGTGTGTGAGATGCTATAAATAGACAGCAGTGATTTTATCCTGCTGGATGATAGAGCGGAATTTTGATTTGGCTTGAGCTAATGTGACACGTTCAGTCTGTAACCTACAGTCTATGGATCTGTCAGGGTAAAGAGACAATCTTTCCCTCCGCTAGCTCAAAAGAAACACAATCTTGCCAAAATACCATTTGTAAATGTCAAACATCTCTGCGGTGTGATGGAGAACTAGTTGGGGGGAAAAAATCAAAAGTCAAAATACGCTTTCTCAAATAGCACTTATTGCTGTGTTTAAGAAATATGCATATGGAAAGCATATGGCTACCTAAGAGGTGGACCTTTGGAGGTGACCACAAAAACATTTCGGCTGATATGAAGAGAAGGTTTGCGTATAATTTTGTCTCTTAAAACTTTAGGACAAATTATAGTTGTTAATCTGTTATTTTGCCCTTATTACAAAGGTTTGCCAGGAAGCATGAATTTTTGACAGGCTCTGTCAAGACCAGATTATTGCTTGCTTTTGCGGCCTGGCCGTGAACCATTCTACATTGAGCTGTCGTAATCAGCGTGGCTTTCGGGTACAGACAGAAAGCATAAAATTACTTCGACTTGAATGTTGCTGGAGCATTCAAGCTCACGTTAGTATCCTTCTTTCATTTTTGTTTGTTATTCATGCAAAATTAGGTCACTTTTTAAGCACAAGCCTTTTTAAGCAGCAGCTGTAATACTCATTTCTGCATCGCAAAATGTACTTCTGATCATCTGTATTTCTAAGATGGTTATTCCTGCCTGTGGATAGCTTAACCTCAAACCAACTGATCCAGAGAGGAGGCGTATAATGACTCGTATAACATGTAACCCTGTGTGTGGATCCTCTTCTCAGCTTATACATATGGAAATCCTTCCGTGCCCTCCAGCGCTTTTTTCCCCTTTCAACCATTACATTCGCTTTCCTCCAGCTTCCTCAAATTGGTCTGGATTGCTGGGTTATTATTCTCTGACATGAACGTGATACCTGATATGCTTGGTCTAAATTGCCTTCATTTCTAATATCGTACAGAACAGGAAAGACACAAAGGGGGTCAGGGAAGGGGACAGAGAGACATGGGAGGACATTTAGAGAGAGAGAGAGAGAGAGAGAGAGAGAGTGTGTGTGTGTGTGTGTACATACACACACACACACATATATATATATATATATATATATATATATATATATATATATATATATATATATATATATATATATAGTACTGTGCAAAAGTCTTAGGCACATATAAAGAAATGCTGTCGACCAAAAATAACTTGAAAATAATGAAATGAAATGCTTCAACATTTAAAAAAAAAATACTATAAACAGCAGTAAGCCATAATAAATGAAACAAAGTCAGTATCTGGTGTGAGACGACCCCTAGCTTTAAAAAAACAAACAAACACAGTCTCAGGTACAGTGAGTGCAGTTTGATAAGGAACTGAGCTGTAGGTTTTACTGAGCGTCTTACAGAAGCAGCCCCAGTTCTTCTGGACACTTTGACTGTCACACTCGCTTCTTCATTTTGCACCAAAACCCAGCAGCCTTCATTATGTTTTCTTTTTTAATCTGAAACGTGCTCTCTTATGGAATATGCTGCTCAGATGCAAACATCTTTTGTTCTGTAACATTTAATTTGTGCTGGAAAATGAACATTTGGACTCTAAAATGTTTTTGTACCGACTCGATAATGTAGAAGTCCATCCAGCCATTATCCGTAGCCACTTATCCTGTGTAGGGTCATGAGCAAGCTGGAGCCTATCCCAGCTGACTATGGGCGAAATGCAGGGTACACCCTGGACAAGTCGCCAGGTCATTGCAGGGCTGACACATAGAGACAAACAACCATTCACACTCACATTCACACCTACACTCAATTTAGAGCCACCAATTAGCCTAACCTGCATGTCTTTGGACTGTGGGGGAAACCGGAGCACCCGGAGGAAACCCACACAGACACGGGGAGAACATGCAAACTCCACACAGAAAGGCTCTCGTCAGCCACTGGGCTAGAACCCAGAACCTTCTTGCTGTGAGGCAACAGTGCTAACCACTACACCACCGTGCCAGTGTAGAAGTCATAAAATAGAAATCTATAACAAAGTTTGTATGAAAAAAATAGGGGACCTAAGACTTTTGCACAGTACTGTGTGTATATATATATATATATATATATATATATATATATATATATATATATATATATATATATATATATATACATAATGAGTACTTGCACCTCCTGTTGGTTGCAGGTTTTAAGATCTATCAGTGTTCACATTACACTGCATGCACCAGTCTCTGTCATCTCTCTGGTTCTTATATGTTGTGCAGACGGAGGGAGAGAGTAAGACCAGACCGCTTAATTGAAGCCAGGGACATGCAGTAAATCTGTAGCCTTCATCAAAGGGTCAGAGCCACCATGCAGAGTAAATTATGGAGACAGTCATTGTTGATAATGATAATATAGTGTTCAGAGCTAATCTAGCCCATAGCTCGGTATGGGAGAGACGTACCGTGGTGTTTTCTTTCTCTATACAACACAGGCCACTCCTCTGGGCTCTGAGGTTTAATTAGTGAGGGTGAATTAACGGTGTGGTGTTAAAAGAAACATTTTTTTATCATTCTTTTTTTCTGCATGCATATTCTAAACATATAGAATTGGCAGAGAGCTCAAAGTTAATTGAGAGCTTATACAGTACACCGACATTCAACTCTGTTTGTGTGTGTTTGAATTATTAAGCTGTTCTCTGTCTGTTTCTTTTTTACTTGAGGGGAATATGGAAATAATTAGAAAGAAAAATGCACAGATGGAACAGAAGGGAAAAATAGATATTGTATGAATTGGTTCGGCACTCGGTGGCCAACGTAACGCAGCAATTACTGTATGGTAGAGCACAGACGTTTACTGAGGTCAAACAGCCTATGGACCAAACTCTACTCTGTAAATCTTACCGACCACAGCCAAATTGTGCAGCAAAAGCAAGATAATAATGAAGAAAGATTTCAAATTTGCAGATTTAATGGGACCCCGGATGATGAACGGGCCGCGGTCAAATTCCTGAGTGACAGCCAGATCGACCGAGTCTTTTCCTCAATTGAAAATGCCACTAAATCATGGGGCAAACTGCTTTTAATTAAATGTAACCTGTCTTTCCTACATGCCAGTTTTCATCCATCAATGTTCTGAGTCATTGTACAGACACTGCAGGCTGGACTTTAAGCCCAGCTCTGACCCAACTCCTTCCCTCACAGCAGTCACTCTCCAACCCATCTGTCTGAATGCCTTGTTCCACTACATCATTCACTTTCCCTCTTCCTAATGATTTCCCAAAATACATTTTTGGATGAATATTTCACCCAAGTAATGCTCACATGGCATGAATGAAGCATTGTAACTAGTCATTAGTATGCTAATTGGCCGTTGCTCATTTTCACTCATTATTAGTAATATTAGGATTTTTTGGATGAGGTACATGTTTACATGTTTTAAATATATAACTGTGTGTGTGTGTGTGTGTGTGTGTGTGTGTGTGTGTGTGTGTGTGTGAGATGGCTGTGTGTAGAAAACCTGAATCAAATTTAAAAAAAAAAGGGGGTCCAGGTTAACAGATTGTATGTTTTTACAATGACTCACTTTTGTCCTGAATCGAAGTTCACAGCTCATAAATCTTTTCCTGATGGGCCGTTTGGCTTCTCTTTCCGCAACATAGAAATATGTGCTGTATAAAGCTTTTCAGTTCCGAACAAATCTCTTTATGCTGGACTGTCAAGACAACGGCTTTGAACTAAGAAAATGGAAAGCTGACTCGTGACATGGCAGGTGTGTGTGTGTGTGTGTGTGTGTTTCTTTACAAAAATGAGATTTGATTAAAGATTAAAAATTAATGATTTTAGCTAAATGTAAAAAAAAAAAAACCATGCAATATTGTGTGTCATTTTTCAAGCAGGTGTGAGATTTATGAATAAAAGTTTGGACCACGATTTTTATGCTTTTAGCTGATCCATTTAATCAACAACTCCAGTCGTATTCCTGAATTCTTTTCAGCTGGTATTCCTGTTTCATGCTATATTTACATTCTCATTTGTTCATACAACCCCGATTCCAAAAAAGTTGGGACAAAGTACAAATTGTAAATAAAAACGGAAAGCAATGATGTGGAAGTTTCAAAATTCCATATTTTATTCAGAATAGAACATAGACAACATATCAAATGTCGAAAGTGAGACATTTTGAAATTTCATGCCAAATATTGGCTCATTTGAAATTTCATGACAGCAGCACATCTCAAAAAAGTTGGGACAGGGGCAATAAGAGGCTGGAAAAGTTAAAGGTACAAAAAAGGAACAGCTGGAGGACCAAACTGCAACTCATTAGGTCAATTGGCAATAGGCCATTAACATGACTGGGTATAAAAAGAGCATCTTGGAGTGGCAGCGGCTCTCAGAAGTAAAGATGGGAAGAGGATCACCAATCCCCCTAATTCTGCGCCGACAAATAGTGGAGCAATATCAGAAAGGAGTTCGACAGTGTAAAATTGCAAAGAGTTTGAACATATCATCATCTACAGTGCATAATATCATCAAAAGATTCAGAGAATCTGGAAGAATCTCTGTGCGTAAGGGTCAAGGCCAGAAAACCATACTGGGTGCCCGTGATCTTCGGGCCCTTAGACGGCACTGCATCACATACAGGCATGCTTCTGTATTGGAAATCACAAAATGGGCTCAGGAATATTTCCAGAGAACATTATCTATGAACACAATTCACCGTGCCATCCGCCGTTGCCAGCTAAAACTCTATAGTTCAAAGAAGAAGCCGTATCTAAGCATGATCCAGAAGCGCAGACGTCTTCTCTGGGCCAAGGCTCATTTAAAATGGACTGTGGCAAAGTGGAAAACTGTTCTGTGGTCAGACGAATCAAAATTTGAAGTTCTTTATGGAAATCAGGGACACCCAGTGGCGATCCTAGAGTGATTTACTCCCCGGGCGAAACCCCCTGCTGGCGCCCCCCGCCCGTCTTGTTTTTTTTTCCGGGTTTTTTTGGGCGGGACCTTTTTTTTGGGGGGGACCGTTTTTTTTTGTTTCGCGCCCGCGCTCGTAAAGCGCCCCCCCCCCCCCCCCCCCCCCCCCCCATGTTGGGCTCTGTATTAGCCAACAGAATGTTAACAGCTTTACATGGTCGTTTAAACATTTCTCGTCGTGTGTTGTACGTCGCAGACACGGCCCGTCATAAATTTGCTGTTACCAGAATGGCAATGATCAAGTCGTAATGTATTACTTAAGACTCTGTGTAATGTCATAGTAGTGTAGTACTATGGTAGTAAAGTCTTTTTGATGACTAGTACAACGTTCCGCTGGCAGGATTGTGCATATTATGGGGCTACGACAAGTTAGGCACACACACACACTGATGACATCACCTGCGCAACTTTGGTATTGGGCTTCCCCATCCAAAATGTTCACCCCCCCGCCCGTCTTGTTTTTTTGGGGGGGGGTTTTTTTGGGGGGACCTTTTTTTTGTGGGGACCGTTTTTTTTTTCGCGCCCGCGCTCGTGCCCCCCCCAATGCCGCCCCGGGCGGCTGCCCGGTCGGACCGCCCCCAGGACTGCCCCTGGGGACACCGTGTCATTCGGACTAAAGAGGAGAAGGACGACCCAAGTTGTTATCAGCGCTCAGTTCAGAAGCCTGCATCTCTGATGGTATGGGGTTGCATTAGTGCGTGTGGCATGGGCAGCTTACACATCTGGAAAGACACCATCAATGCTGAAAGGTATATCCAGGTTCTAGAGCAACATATGCTCCCATCCAGACGACGTCTCTTTCAGGGAAGACCTTGTATTTTCCAACATGACAATGCCAAACCACATACTGCATCAATTACAGCATCATGGCTGCGTAGAAGAAGGGTCCGGGTACTGAACTGGCCAGCCTGCAGTCCAGATCTGTCACCCATAGAAAACATTTGGCGCATCATAAAACGGAAGATACAACAAAAAAGACCTACCGTAAGACAGTTGAGCAACTAGAATCCTACATTAGACAAGAATGGGTTAACATTCCTATCCCTAAACTTGAGCAACTTGTCTCCTCAGTCCCCAGACGTTTACAGACTGTTGTAAAGAGAAAAGGGGATGTCTCACAGTGGTAAACATGGCCTTGTCCCAACTTTTTTGAGATGTGTTGTTGTCATGAAATTTAAAATCAGCTAATTTTTCTCTTTAAAGGAACAGTCCACCGTATTTCCATAATGAAATATGCTCTTATCTGAATTGAGACGAGCTGCTCCGTACCTCTCCGAGCTTTGCGCGACCTCCCAGTCAGTCAGACGCAGTCAGACGCGCTGTCACTCCTGTTAGCAATGTAGCTAGGCTCAGTATGGCCAATGGTATTTTTTGGGGCTGTAGTTAGATGCGACCAAACTCTTCCACGTTTTTCCTGTTTACATAGGTTTATATGACCAGTGACATGAAACAAGTTCAGTTACACAAATTGAAATGTAGCGATTTTCTATGCTATGGAAAGTCCGCACTATAATGACAGGCGTACTAACACCTTCTGCGCGCTTCGGCAGCGCATTGATACGGAGCTCAGATATCAATGCGCTGCCGAAGCGCGCAGAAGGTGTTAGTACGCCTGTCATTATAGTGCAGACTTTCCATAGCATAGAAAATCGCTACGTTTCAATTTGTGTAACTGAACTTGTTTCATGTCACTGGTCATATAAACCTATGTAAACAGGAAAAACGCGGAAGAGTTTGGTCGCATCTAACTACAGCCCCAAAAAATACCATTGGCCATACTGAGCCTAGCTACATTGCTAACAGGAGTGACAGCATGTCTGACTGCGTCTGACTGACGGGGAGGTCGCGCAAAGCTCGGAGAGGTACGGAGCAGCTCATCTCAATTCAGATAAGAGCATATTTCATTATGGAAGTATGGTGGACTGTTCCTTTAAATGATACATTTTCTCAGTTTAAACATTTGATATGTCATCTATGTTCTATTCTGAATAAAATATGGAATTTTGAAACTTCCACATCATTGTATTCCATTTTTATTTACAATTTGTACTTTGTCCCAACTTTTTTGGAATCGGGGTTGTACATTACAACACAGTCAGGTGGAGAGAGAGCTGATGGAGTTGTTGGAACAGTTGGGTTTTCTGGGGTTTGTTTAGTTTTTTAGCAGAGTGAATGTATTTGGGTAGTGGTGGTGGCGGCGGTGGTGGTACCGGTATCACCAGGCGCAGTTCTTTTAGAGACCGTTATGATCAGGTTGTAATGGAGGCAGTGATGAGTGACTCCATATAGGTGGTGAAAGTCCACCGGTTACTCTCCAAGCGAGCATCAAAGACTTCAAATGAATACAAGCAGATTCAGGAAGCCAGTGAAGTCAACTGGTATAATAATACACTATCGGCCCCAAAGTATGTGGACACCTGACCATTACACCCATATGTAGCTCTTCTCCAATCTGTTACCACAAAGCTGGAAGCACACAATTGTAAAGAATGTCTTTGTATTCTGTAGCATTACAATTTCCCTTCACTGGAACTAAGAGACCAAACATGTTCCAGCATGACAATGCCCCTGTGCACAAAGCAAAGTCCAGGAAGATATAGTTTTGCCAAGTTTGGAGTGGAAGAACTCAGGAGCCGGACCTCAACCCCACTGAAAACCTTTGGGATGAACTGCAACCTAGGTCTCATCATGTCTCTTCAAAATCGGTACCTGATCTCACTAATGCTCTTGAGGCTGGATGAACACAAATCCCCACAGCCATGCTCCAAAATCTTGTGGAAAGACTTTGCAGAAGAGTGGGAAAGGGAGAATACATCTGGAATGGGATGTTCAAAAAGTACACGAGTGTTATGGTCAGGTGTCCACATGTTTTTGACCATATAGTTTATTTCAATTCAATGCAATATTATTTTATTTTATCTGCATAGCATTTAAAACAGTAGATGCTGTAATGAAGTAGCTTCGGGATATCGATTTAAATTTTGATCTGTAATGAGCGAAGTTAATAATGGAAAAGAAAAACCCCCTTAAGTCCATAAGGACACAATCAGGGCAGTGGTAGCTAAGTGCTTAAGGCATTGGGTTGCTGATCAGTAGGTTGTTCATTTAATTCCTTACAGTGCCAAGCAGTCGCTGTTGGGCCCTTGAGCAAGACCCTTGACTAACAACTGCTCACAGGAAAGCGTCAACCAAATAAGATAAATGTAAATGCAAACCTTGAGAGAAACCAGACTTCTGGGCGACACCAAATAATAGGATTATGAATCATTACAGTATATTGCTTCTTCTATTATTATTTTCTGATTTGTTTATTTTCTTTTTTCTTTTTCTTACTCTGACTCTGACTTTTCTGTCACAGTTCACCAGCAGGTAATGATACTGATTTCAGTGGGACATTTCTGTCCCTAAGAGATTGTGTATTGCATGTGAGATCATGCTTGGAGAACAGTTTTGCAATCTCGAGCACTGGTCCATGAGTGGCAGTAATCTGATTTCGAAAACCTTTCGTCTACTTTAACGACCCCACTCGTACTCGCTCACTCCTGTGAAAATGCTCTGACTGCATATGAAACACAAGAACTGAACGATCAAACCCTTGTTAAATTGCTTAAGCCTGGAGCAAATTAAAGTACAGTGGGCTAAAAAGCTTATTGTATGTTGTAGCAGGTACTATAGGCCTAACGGAGAGCCTGTAAGGACTGGACTGGCTAGCAGTGTTTGTAAATACCGCTACAATTATCAGTAATGTGCCACTAATAAGAAACAGATGAGAGCTTATTTAATTTGTCAGGAAGGGTAAGATTAAGCAAAGTGATGCTTGTCCTCTGCCAGGACCGTTAGGATGTGTGCCTGTGAATTAGACGCCAGCACGTTCACGTTGTTCTTGTTGCTGGTTTATTAAACTATAACCAGGCACTCAGCCAATCAGGAAATGCCGGCGGGTGGACACACTCTGGCTAATCAGATTTCAGATGGAGAATTTTCCAAAACTCCAGACTGGAATATGGCACACTGCTGGGTCACAATAAATCAAATCAAGGTTTCTTTGTTTCCACCAAGAGCATAATGATATAATGTATCTTGTGAACTCCCCAAACAATCATTTTATTATGATGTATACGAAAGCCAAATTAGTCCTGATTTTCTTATAGTGACATAAGTCTTGTTTTCATTTGAAAAGATTAGTGGTAAAAGACAAATTGCTATAAATCCTGCTAAGTAAATAAAGGCTTTAAAATGTGTGAGTACTTACGATATGTACAGTATATAGTAACCCTAATCCTATATCTAAAGTACCAGTCAAAATTCTGGACACATCTTCTAATTCAATGTTTTTTCTTAATTTTTATGAATTAAAAGTCACTTCGTGTCTTAAAGTAATGATGGCTGTCGTTTCTCTTTACTTAGTTGAGCGGTTCTTGACATAATATGGATTACTACAGTTGTGGAATAGGGCTATTTACTGTATATTTATTATTTACTGTTTGATTTTAAACACATTAAGAAGGCAAGAAATTGCACTAATTAGCTTTTGATGAGGCACAGCTATTAATTGAAAAGCATTCCAGGTGACTACCTCATGAAGCTGGTTAAGATAATGCCAATAGTGTGTAAAGGCCCTTATCAAAAAGAAGTATACTTCAAGTTCATTTTATTAAGTATACTTAAGTAAAGTTAAAGTATATTGCCTTAAGTATACTTTTGTGTACCAAGTATACTGATATTAATGTACTTACAGTGGAGCTTGAAAGTTTGTGAACCCTTTAGAATTTTCTATATTTCTGCATAAATATGACCTAAAACAACATCAGATTTTCACACAAGTCCTAAAAGTAGATAAAGAGAACCCAGTTAAACAAATGAGACAAAAATATTATACTTGGTCATTTATTTATTGAGGAAAATGATCCAATAGTACATATCTGTAAGTGGCAAAAGTATGTGAACCTTTGCTTTCAGTATCTGGTGTGACCCCCTTGTGCAGCAATAACTGCAACTAAACGTTTGCGGTTACTGTTGATCAGTCCTGCACACCGGCTTGGAGGAATTTTAGCCCATTCCTCCATACAGAACAGCTTCAACTCTGGGATGTTGGTGGGTTTCCTCACATGAATTGCTCGCTTCAGGTCTTTCCACATTTCGATTGGATTAAGGTCAGGACTTTGACTTGGCCATTCCAAAACATTAACTTTATTCTTCTTTAACCATTCTTTGGTAGAACGACTTGTGTGCTTAGGGTCGTTGTCTTGCTGCATGACCCACCTTCTCTTGAGATTCAGTTCATGGACAGATGTCCTGACATTTTCCTTTAGAATTCGCTGGCATAATTCAGAGTTCATTGTTCCATCAATGATGGCAAGCCGTCCTGGCCCAGATGCAGCAAAACAGGCCCAAACCATGATACTACCACCACCATGTTTCACAGGTGGGATAAGGTTCTTATGCTGGAATGCAGTGTTTTCCTTTCTCCAAACATAACGCTTCTCATTTAAACCAAAAAGTTCTATTTTGGTCTCATCCGTCCACAAAACATTTTTCCAATAGCCTTCTGGCTTGTCCACATGATCTTTAGCAAACTGCAGACGAGCAGCAATGTTCTTTTTGGAGAGCAGTGGCTTTCTCGTTGCAACCCTGTTATGCACAACATTGCTGTTCAGTGTTCTCCTGATGGTGGACTCATGAACATTAGCCAATGTGAGAGAGGCCTTCAGTTGCTTAGAAGTTACCCTGGCATCCTTTGTGACCTCGCTGACTATTACACGCCTTGCTCTTGGAGTGATCTTTGCTGGTCGACCACTCCTGGGGAGGGTAACAATGGTCTTGAATTTCCTCCATTTGTACACAATCTGTCTGACTGTGGATTGGTGGAGTCCAAACTCTTTAGAGATGGTTTTGTAACCTTTTCCAGCCTGATGAGCATCAACAACGCTTTTTCTGAGGTCCTCAGAAATCTCCTTTGTTCGTGCCATGATACACTTCCACAAACATGTGTTGTGAAGATCAGACTTTGATAGATCCCTGTTCTTTAAATAAAACAGGGTGCCCACTCACACCTGATTGTCATCCCAATGATTGAAAACACCTGACACTAATTTCACCTTCAAATTAACTACTAATCCTAGAGGTTCATATACTTTTGCCAGTCACAGATATGTAATATTGGATCATTTTCCTCAATAAATAAATGACCAAGTAGAATATTTTTGTCTCATTTGTTTAACTGGATTCTCTTTATCTACTTTTAGGACTTGTGTGAAAATCTGATGATGTTTTAGGTCATATTTATGCAGAAATATAGAAAATTTTAAAGGGTTCACAAACTTTCAAGCACCAGTGTACTTCTTGGGACTAAATTGGCCCACTTTTAGTTTATAAAAAGTATACTTTAAGTCTAAGAGAAGTAAACTTGGGTGGCATGGTGGTGTAGTGCTTAGCACTGTCGCCTCACAGCAAGAAGGTCCAGGTTCGAGCCCCGTGGCCAGTGAGGGCCTTTCTGTGCAGAGTTTGCATGTTCTCCCCATGTCCACGTGGGTTTCCTCCGGGTGCTCTGGTTTCCCCCAAAGACATGCAGGTTAGGTTAATTGGTGACTCTAAATTGACCGTAGGTGTGAATGGTTGTGTGTCTATGTGTCAGCCCTGTGATGACCTGGTGACTTGTCCAGGGTGTACCCTGCCTTTCGCCCGTAGTCAGCTGGGATAGGCTCCAGCTTGCCTGCGACCCTGTAGAACAGGATAAAGTGGCTAGAGATGAGATGAGATTTTATAGCATATTGGAAATATACTATTAGTTACTGGCTATATACATCTAGTCCACTTTTTAGTTTTGAAGTATACTGCAGTGACCCTTCTAGGTATACTATTAATTTTCTAGCCCTAACCCTTACCTCATGCACACTACCAGTAGACAACTTAAGTGTTTTGTACCTTAAGGTACAATGAAGTTATAAAGGTAAGAATTCACAAAATAACAACAGATAGTCAGGATTAATAACATATTCATTTTCTTTAAAAATCAAAATTTAAAGCAAGGTTGTATTACATGCCAAAGCATAAAAACATGGCAATGACAACTGAAATTAACATCCAAGCTCTAAAGAAAAATAAATAAATAAATAAATAAAATAATTATCCCACTCAGGGGGCGGCATGGTGGTGTAGTGGTTAGCACTGTCGCCTCACAGCAAGAAGGCCCTGGGTTCAAGCCCAGTGGCCAACGGGGGCCTTTCTGTGTGGAGTTTGCATGTTCTCCTCGTGTCCGCGTGGGTTTCCTCCGGGTGCTTTGGTTTCCCTCACAGTCCAAAGGCATGCAGGTTAGGCTAATTGGTGGCTCTAAATTGACTGTAGGTGTGAATGTGAGTGTGAATGGTTGTTTGTCTCTGTGTCAGCCCTGCGATGATCTGGTGACTTGTCCAGGGTGTACCCCGCCTCTCGCCCATAGTCAGCTGGGATAGGCTCCAGCTTGCCTGCGACCCTGTTGAACAGGGTAAGCGGCTATAGATAATGGATGGATATCCCTATCAGGAGAAATTTAAAAAAAAACTTTGATGAAATTTGACTTGTTTTTTGATTAAATTGTAAAAATTCAGATGTATTTTGGTGATGGCGTATAATGACAGCCAGTATGATTCAAGCCTGTCACAATATTCTCACCTTTGTTTTCAAATTTGTTGGCAAATAAAATAAGAGAAATGATTATCTGTCTCTTTGTGGGTTAATAACACTGTGTACATAAAAGATAAGTTTAAGTTCCAACACTGTTTACTCTTAAGCTATTCCACCCCAGAGCTGACCACAAACTTATGGGACATGTAGGTTTAAAAGATGGGATTTAGAACATGCTGCCATATATCACAAAGAAGCCAATATGTGTGAAAAAGAAGTATTTTATCGGCTACTATCAAAAGGATAAGCACAACTACAGGGCAAGTACACTTAAACATAAGGCACAAATATTTTAATACTTTATTACACTTTTGTTAAGTATATATTGATCAAAAGTTTAAGTTTAGGCTTAATATACTTAGACTTTTCTATATGCTTTTCAGTATAAGCCAAGTATACTTATGTATAACTTTATTATTCATATATGGGCGCTGTGTGAGATGGCTGCCTCTCCAGTAGCTCTGTAGTCCTTAGCTCTTTAAACCTCTTTTTTCCACCTTTTTTTTACTTTTCTGCTCTTCTTACGAAGACATAGTGTGTTTTACTTATATAACATGGATATTTTTAACTTTAACACGCAACCAGGAGCCAGTTTTCTCACTTATTCGAGAGAGGAGCTGCTGGCCCTGAAAACAATGGGACGAGCCGGGATACGACACCCCATCCCGGCCGAGTTGAGGAGGAAACCCAGGGGCTGCAAAGCTGGAGCTAAGCTAAAGGCTAGGCTAGCGGACAACCGGCGGCTCTACAAACCATCCATCCCCTCCGTTATCATGGGGAATGTGAACTCTCTGCCGAATAAAGTCGACGAGCTTTCCGCTCTGAACAACCAGCGGATTTACCAGGAGAGCAGCTTATTTATCTTTACGGAGACATGGCTAACACACCTTGTACCGGATGCTAACGTGGACCTGCGGGGATTCACTGCTGTGAGAGCCGACAGAGACGCTAACACATGTGGGAAAAGCAAATGTGGGGGACTCATCATTTATGTTAACAATCGCTGGTGTAACCCAGGACATATCTCCGTAAAGACAGTTTTATGTTGCCCGGACTTGGAACTGCTAGCCATTAGCCTGCGGCCATATTATCTGCCGAGGGAGTTCAGTCACGTGATCACCATCTGTGTTTACATCCGTCTGAGGGCAGACGCAGCCGCTGCATGTGAGAGGATTCACTCTGTCACAGCAAGGCTGCAGACACAGCACCCTGAGGCATTTATCATCATTTCTGGGGACTTTAATCACGCTACTTTGGACTCTACTTTGGCTGCTTTTTACCAGGCTGTGGATTGTCCAACAAGGAACAACAGGATAATTGACTTGCTGTATGCTAATGTGAGGGATGCATACAGAGCCACACCCCTCCCCCCACTAGGGAAGTCTGACCACAACCTGGTTCTTCTACAGCCGAAGTACACCCCCCTGGTTCAAAGGCAGCCTGCAACAACTAGCCCCATCAGGAGGTGGTCCCCTGAAATGGAAGATGCCCTCAGAGACTGTTATGACATCGTGGACTGGGATGTGCTGCTTAGCCCACACTATGAGGACGTAGACGGGCTGACACACTGTCTGATGGATTACCTTAACTTCTGTGCAGACGTGGTCTCCCCCGCTAAGACTGTACGGTGTTACCCTAATAATAAGCCATGGGTAACACAGGAAGTCAAAGCTGTCCTCAACAGGAAGAAGGCTGCCTTCAGGAGCAGGGATAGGGAGGCGATGAAAGCAGCGCAGCAGGAGGTAAAACGCTGCGTGAGGGAAGCTAAGGACAGCTACAGGAGGAAGGTGGAGCAGAAGCTGAAGGAGAACAGCATGAGGGAAGTCTGGGAAGGTGTGAAAACCATCACAGGCCACAATACAAAGACCAGAGTCATTGAGGGGACAGTGGAGAGGGCGAATGAGTTGAATGACATTTTCAATCGGTTCAACCAGCCCACATCCCCCCCCACCCTCTCCCTCACTGCAGCCATCTCTCCTTCTTCCCTCAACACACCTCCCCCCCAGTCATCACAGCAGCTCCCTCCTCCCCCTCCTCCCCCACCTCAACACAGACTCCTCCATGCATTACTGTAGACCAGGTCAGAGGTCAACTGAGGAAGCTTCACCCCAGGAAAGCAGCAGGCCCAGACAAGGTGTGTCCCCGACTACTGCAGACCTGTGCTGCTGAACTGGGTGAACCACTCCAATGCATCCTCAACCTTAGCCTGCAGCTGGGGAGAGTGCCCACCCTCTGGAAGACATCATGTATCGTTCCAGTTCCCAAAAAGAATCAGCCCAGCGAGCTGAACGACTTCTGACCGGTGGCACTCACTTCACATCTGATGAAGATGTTGGAGCGGCTCTTCCTCAGCCTCCTCAGACCCCAGGTACAACATGCCCAGGACTGTCTGCAGTTTGCGTACCGGGCAGGTGTTGGTGTGGAAGACGCCATCCTCTACCTGCTACACCGAGCCCACTCGCATCTGGATAAGGGAAATGGCACAGTGAGCATCCTCTTCTTGGACTTCTTGAGTGCCTTCAACACCATCCAGCCCCTATTGCTTCAGGACAAACTGAACAGGATGCGAGTGGACCCCTGCCTGGTCACCTGGATCTCCAGCTACCTCACTAACAGGCCGCAGTACGTCAGGCTGAAGGACATCATGTCTGACACTGTGATTAGCAGCACCGGAGCACCCCAGGGCACAGTGCTAGCCCCTCTTCTCTTCACCCTGTACACCGCGGACTTCTGCTACAACTCGGAGCTGTGTCACATTCAGAAGTTTGCCGATGACACAGTCATCGTTGGGTGTATCAGTGACGACAGAGAGGAGGAGTATAGAAGCCTGGTGAGGGACTTTGCTGTGTGGTGCAACAGGAACCATCTGCAGCTCAACACCTCGAAGACCAAGGAGCTGGTCATTGACTTTGGGAGGTCCAGACCAAGGTCACGACCAGTTCTGATCGAGGGAGTCGAGGTGGAGGCTGTGGATTCCTACAAGTACCTCGGGCTGTGGCTGGACAGCAAGCTGGACTGGACTTGCAACACCAAACACTTATACAGGAAGGGACAGAGCAGGCTATACTTCCTTAGGAGGCTGCGGTACTTTAACATCTGCAGGAAACTCCTGTGGATGTTCTATCAGTCTGTGGTTGCCAGTGTCCTGTTTTACACCTTGGTGTGCTGGTGGTGCAGCACATCCAAGAAGGACACATCCAGGCTGGACAAACTGATCAGGCGGGCCGGCTCTGTGGTAGGCATGAAGCTGGACTCTCTGGTGACGGTGGCAGAGAAGAGGTCTATGGACAAACTATTGAACATCATGGATGATGCCAGTCACCCTTTGCACACCGTCATTAGCAACCAGAGGAGCCTGTTCAGTGACAGAATGCTCCTTTCCAAGTGCAGGACGAACAGACTCAAAAACTCCTTTGTCCCTCACGCTATCAGACTGTACAACTCCTCTCTGGGGGGAGGAGGGGTAACAGGAGGACAGAGGACGGGAAGGAGCAGTAGCCTAGCCTAACAATAAGCAGTACCGGACAATGTGCAACATAAAGTGCAATATCTCTCCTACCACCGCCCCCCTTCTCCCCACCTTTTTTCCCCCTCCTTCCCCCCTTCCTCTCTTCCCCATATCTTATTCTTTTTATATATTTGTATATGTAAATACTTAATTTATTTTAATTTATCTAGAAGTTTTCTCTATTTTTCTCTGTTTATCTGTAATGATGCTGCTGGAATCTTAATTTCCCTGAGGGAACCCTCCCAAAGGGATCAATAAAGTTTTATCTAATCTAATCTAATCTAATCTAATCTAATCTAATCTAATCTAATCTAATCTAATCTAATCTAATCTAATCTAATCTAATCTAATCTAATCAGTATATTTCTGATAAGTAAATAAAAAGTAAACTGAAAGCATACTCTCTTGGTTTTAGTTTAAAAGAAGTATACTAGAAGCACATTTGAATAAACTTCTTTTTTGTAAGGGGCGTCATCATGGTAAACACTGGCTACTTTGAAGGCGCTAAAATATCAAACGTTTTTGTTTACCACATAATTCCACATATGTTCCAGATGTTATTTCATAGTTTTGATGACTTCAGTATTGTTCGACAATGTAGAAAATACAAAATACAGAAAAAACCCATGAATGAGTAAAAGTGTCTGTATACATATCCATCCATTATCTATACTGCTTATTCATTAGATGTTGTGGGTGAACTCGAGGTGAGCGGTGAGGTTCACCCTGGACACGTCACCACTCTATCACAGGGCTAACACAGAGATGAACAACCATTCACAGCTATGGGCAATTTAGAGTAGCCAGTTGAACTAATCTGCATATCTTTGGACTGTGGGAGGAAACCCACCCAATCACAGGGAGAACTCATAAACTCCACACAGAAAGGCCCTGGTTAGCCACAAGGTTCGAACCCAGAACCTTCTTGCTGTGAGGCGACAATGTTCACCACTATACACTGTATATAGGATATAAGATATAGTAATCATATATACCATGCACTGAGAGGCACCGGTAATTATGGATTTCCTGGCGTGACTGGCATAGTACTATTTTGTGAGGGGCGCAGCCCCAAATCCATAATTACCAGCAGTGCCTCTCAGTGCATGGTATATTTGATTTACAGTTAAGCTGGAAAGTCTGCACACCCCTTTCACCTTCTCCACATTTTATTATGTTACAGACTTATTCTACAATAGATTGTGTTCATTTTTTGTCACAAAAATTCTACACAAAATAGCCCATGATAAAGTGAAAGCAGGTTTTTAGAAAATATGCAATTTTATTTTACTGACAAAAATAGGTTACTTTGGGGTTACATATCTGTACACACCCTTAGCCTAATACTCGGTTGATGCACCTTTGGCAGCAGTTACAGCTTCAAGGCGTCTTGGGAAAGAAACTATGAGATTGGCACACTTGTTTCTGGACATTTTTGCCCATTCCTCTTGCCATATCCTTGCAAGCTCCATCAGGTTGGATGGGGAGCATCGGTACACAGCCATTTTCAGCTCCTTCCACAGATGTTCAATTGGATTCAGGTCTGGGCTCTGGCTGGGCCACTCAAGGACATTCACAGACTTTCTCCAAAGCCACTCCTTTGTTCTCTTGGCTGTGTGCTTCAGGTCATTGTCATGCTGGAAGGTAAACCTTCACCCCAGTCTGAGGTCCAGAACGCTCTGGAGCAGGTTTTCTTCAAGGATCTCGGTGTACTTAGCTCCATTCATCTTTCTCTCTATCAGGACTACTCGTCCCATTCCCGCTGCTGAAAAACATCCCCAGATCATGATGCTGCCACCGTAGGGATGGTATTAGCCAGGTGATGAGCGGTGTCTGGTTTCCTTCAGACGTGACACTTGGTATTCAGGCCAAAAAGTTAAATTTTGATTTCATCAGACCAGAGAATCTTGTTTCTCATGATTTGAAAGTCCTCTAGGTGCCTTTTGGCAAACTCCAAGTGGGCTGTCATGTGCCTTTTACTACGGAGTGGCTTCCGTCTGGCCACTCTACCATAAAGTCCTGATTTGTGGAGTGCTACCTGGATGGTTGATCTTCTGAAAGGTTCTATCATCTCCACAAGGATATGCTGGAGCTCTGTCAGAGTGAACCTTGGATTCCTGCTCACCTCCCTGACCAAGGCCCGTCTTCCCCGATCGTTCAGTTTGGCCAGGCGGCCAGGTCTAGGAAGATTCTTGGTAGTTCCAAACTTCTTCCATTTACGAATGATGGTGGCCACTGTGCTCTTTGGGACGTGTAAAGCTGCAGCAATTTTTCTGTACCCTTTTCCAGATCTATGCCTTGACACAATCCTGTTTCTGAGGTCTGCAGATAATTCCTTTGACCCCATGGCTTGGAGTTTGCTCGGATGTGCACGGTCAACTGTGGGACCTTATATAGGCAGATGTTGGCAATCCCCAATCATATCCAAGCAGTTGAATTTACCACAGGTGGACTCCAATTAAGTTGTAGAAACATCTCAAGCAGTATCAATGGAAACAAAATGCACCTCAGCTCACTTTTGGGTGTCATATCAAAGGGTGTGCACACCTGTGTACATGTGATATTTTACATTTATTTTTTAATAAATTAGTACAAATATCTAAAAACCTGCTTTTGCTTTATCATGGGCTATTTTGTGTAGAATTTTGTGACAAAAAATGAACTCAATCTATTGTAGAATACGTCTGTAACGTAATAAAACGTGGAGAAGGTGAAAAGGGTGTGCTGGGGGGAGTTGTGGCTCAGGTGGATAAGGCGCCATACCATAAATCCGGGGACCTGGGTTCGATTCCGGCCTGAGATCATCTCTCAATCCCTTCCTGCTCATTTCCTGTCTCTACACTGTCCTATCCAATAATAAAGGTGAAAAAAACCCCAAAAAATATCTTAAAGAAAAGGGTGTGCAGACTTTCCGGCTTGACTGTATATCCCTTATCAAAAAATTCCAAACTAAAATTCCCAACCCTTCATAATTCACTTAAACAAGATTGCAGTATTCCTTAAAGATGGCTAATCTATACTTTTTTTTGTATTCTTACTATCAGTTGATTCTATAAAATCCTCCAAATCCTCATCGTCTATGAGATTGAATCTCGGCATAAACTCACTAGAGGCAGCCATGTTTGTTGTTTACGTCAGAGCGACCTTCGATGTGCGCATGTGCAATGTACCATGCTATTGCCTGCCTTGCTAGGCATGATCATGATGCATAAATCTACACACATAGAAATGCTCGTGGAGCCACAGCTGTTATTCGAGTCGGCCATAGAGCTTGAAACTGTGATGTCAGTTCATGGTATATCTTGGATATACCATGACTGACTCGCACCATATCCTTTTTTTTTTTGACATCACGAGATACATTGCTTAATCAATGGTGGAACTATTTTATGTCACGTGAGCCATCCTTGGTCAATCCCTGCACTGGATTTTTTTTTTTTGATTAGGTATATAATTGCTAATATATTTCATTGAGACAGGAAAACTCTCTTCAAATAGCTTTTTATGTGTATGTGCATAGAGAAGCTAATATATATAGGTTATTTATGTTTAGAACCTCTTGTTCAGGTATTATTTCAGGGATGAAACCTGTTTTGTATCATAATTATACTCATAAAGACCTTTTTATAAATCTGCAGACATAGTCAGCCTTCTCAAGCAATCATCTCTCATCTCATCTCATTATCTCTAGCCGCTTTATCCTGTTCTACAGGGTCGCAGGTAAGCTGGAGCCTATCCCAGCTGACTATGGGTGAAAGGCGGGGTACACCCTGGACAAGTCGCCAGGTCATCACAGGGCTGACACATAGACACAGACAACCATTCGCACTCACACTCACACCTACGGTCAATTTAGAGTCACCAGTTAACCTAACCTGCATGTCTTTGGACTGTGGGGGAAACCGGAGCACCCGGAGGAAACCCACATGGACACACGGACATGGGGAGAACATGCAAACTCCACACAGAAAGGGTTTGAGCCACGGGGCTCGAACCCGGACCTTCTTGCTGTGAGGCGACAGCGCTAACCACTACACCACCGTGCCGCCCCTCAAGCAATCAAAACCAAATAATCATTTGGTTATTGTAGGTTTTGCATCGGTGTGTAATTATAAGACAGATAACCATTTTTGACACTCATGAAGAAAACAGCTTTGTTAAACACAAAAATGTAGCTTTAATGTAAAAAAAAAAGTTATAATTCGGATAAGTGTTAGGAGTAGAACAGTAGAACTGACATTATTTAACTGCAGTAATACACACGTCATAATTCGCAAAGAGTAATATGTGTGTGTGAGTAGAGTGGAGAGTGAGTATACAGACTGAATAGTGACAGTCAGTGCAGTGTAAATGACAGTAGGCCTGGAGCTTAACTGACCATAAAAAATCCAACTGAACCCATCACCTCCATTACTCTAGCACCCCCCTCTGGATTTACTGTACCTGTGCAACAGAGCAGCACTGATCACCTCCATCATTTATCGCTTGTCTCAGTGCCATGTACAATCTTTTATAAGCTGACCTTTAAAGGAGAACTGAAGTCATTTTTAAACTTGCTTTATTTCTTAATTAATGTGTTATTCAATTACTTTTTCGGTTTTAGTAACCTTATATTGTGACTCATATTGGCAACTAATTGCAATTAAATATTATACTTATTGGCCTGTTCGGTTTTTAGCCATGTTGAATTTAGTTCTTTTGGTCGATGGCAGGCGTCACTTATCCGCGCGATCCTCACGAGACTTGTGCGAGACTTCAAAACATGAAGTATCAGCCAGGTGTCAGTGCCACCATTTTGAAAACTGTTTTCCAAACGAAATATTGCACAAAAACGAGTTTAAATGACGATTACTGCCTACTTTTTTCAAACTTTCCTGATTGCTATCAAAACAAACAAAACTTCCGGCTTGATTACGTCAGCATTCGAAGGAGGGCACGTGCGTCTTTTGACAACTTTGGCAGATGTCGGTCACTTTGATTTCCGCTGTACGTTTTATTTCCGCCCTACGATGTCTCTCACAGGTCTCAATAAATCTCATTTACGGCCATTGCTTTGACATATGGACTGATATATTACAGAGCATATTTCAAACACTCATAACTTGCTATAGCAGCGACAAAATAGCTATCAGAAATGCATTTCTATATTTAATAAAATGAGATAAATATAATTTTGATAATAAAAAATTGCGGGCGGCACGGTGGTGTAGTGGTTAGTGCTGTCGCCTCACAGCAAGAAGGTCCGGGTTCGAGCCCCGTGGCCGGCGAGGGCCTTTCTGTGCGGAGTTTGCATGTTCTCCCTGTGGGTTTCCTCCAGGTGCTCCAGTTTACCCCACAGTCCAAAGACATGCAGGTTAGGTTAACTGGTGACTCTAAATTGACCGTAGGTGTGAATGGTTGTCTGTGTCTATGTGTCAGCCCTGTGATGACCTGGCGACTTGTCCAGGGTGTACCCCGCCTTTCGCCCGTAGTCAACTGGGATAGGCTCCAGCTCGCCTGCGACCCTGTAGAACAGGATAAAGCGGCTAGAGATAATGAGATGAGATAAAAAAATTGCCTTCAGTTCTCCTTTAAAACAAATAGAACACAACAGATGAAGCAGTCAGGCATGTGAGGTGTGTGCTGTTGTCCAGGTCACTGCGGACGTGTCTCCAGTCAGGACGTTTTTGCGGTGGTCTGTCTCAGACTGCATTTATAAGGCTTTATTTTGAAACGTGTTCTGCCACGGGCGATTCCTCTGCTTTTTAAAGAGTAAAGACTGCCTTTTGTTTCTCCATCCTGTTTGTTTAGCAACCACTCTCTTGATCGGGGCAACAGAGAGACCCAAGAAGACACTCAGAGAGAGAGAGAGAGAGAGAGAGATTTGGACATATCCTGTTTCATGTCTGTATAAGACAAAAGTGCTGGTTGGAAGAGTTGGCAGTGGTTTTGGTACTGGGTGAATTTGATCCCATAATTTAGACCCACCATAAACACATTGAATTAAAAGCAGCTTTGGGCTTTTGATCTGCGTCTAAGAAACCAATGCTCTGCTTGTCCTCGGTTAAACAGAACTTTGCCTCTAACATGAAAAATGCAGAGGAGGCCCTGTTTATGGTTAGGTCTGGGAAAATGTTTTGCTGGATTCGTTCAGTATACACAAAGGTGAACAATGATGCGTATTATTTCCATGTAATCCATGTTGGTTTATGTAAATCACAACACTGACATTTTTTGCTCTGAAAAATCAAACTTTTGTTCATGCAGTTACCAAATAGTGATGTCATTGCGATAAGATTTGGATGCTGGAGATACTCACTTCAATCAGACATGATTTTAACCTTCAGTGGAGGTTTAGTGGAGGAGGCCCAGAGTAAAAACCTGTAGTTATAAGACCAAGGTTGAAGATGAACTCCTATTTCTTTCACTCAGGCCTCCATTGGCTTTCTCAGCAAAGTTTACTGCAATAAATAAGGCCTTCCAGTGACTGACACACACACACACACACACACACACACACACACACACACACCTCATCCCATTTTTCCATTTCTTTCCATTGAGGTCACTTCCTGTTTGGCGGATGGTCAGAGCTAGCACCTCTGTATGTGCTCTGAAAGATGAGAAAAAGAGAGAGAGAAAGAGAAATGGAAAAGGGGATCACTGGAATACAAAAGCCAAGCCTCAGATGTCCTGCCAGTGGAGTAACACTCCAAACGCTTTCTCTCCTTTTTTCCTTTGGGTCCTCCTATATTCTCAAGCTTTAAAGAACCAGAGCTTTAGACATTTTGAACAGAAAGCCATCAGTTCATCATATTAATCAACACAGTGAGCAGCATTTGAAAAAAAAAATATGCAAAAACAAAACACAGAGACACCAAACTCACAATTTTTAGCTTTAGCGTGTGTTGAAAGAACAGGAAAGCTGATATAAGACTGGGATGGCGTCACTGTGTTCTCAGCCAGGCCTCATGATGGAGTGACCCAAGGTTTCTTCGAAGGCTTTATGGATTGTATGGTGGAGCTGAGCCATTTAAAATCCCTATCATCATCCTCTCTCATCACTGAAAACAAATGTGCATGTAATGTATGGGATGTTAACAGAGTGCTACTGATGATGTCCAATCTGAGGTGATGAACGAGATGATCTCCAGCCTTGATGGAAGAATCAGAAATAGAGATTATGGTGCTCTTGCATATAAGAGAGTAAGAGAGCACATCAGAAGAAGCTCTTAGTGGAAATTCTCTGCAAATTAACTAGAAAGTGGGCGGCACGGTGGTGTAGTGGTTAGCACTGTTGCCTCACAGCAAGAAGGTTCTGGGTTCGAGCCCAGTGGCTGACAAGGGCCTTTTTGTGTGGAGTTTGCATGTTCTCCCCATGTCTGCGTGGGCTTCATCCGGGTGCTCCAGTTTCCACCAAAGACATGCAGGTTAGGCTAATTGGTGGCTCTAAATTGAGCATAGGTGTGAATGGTTGTTTGTCTCTATGTGTCGGCCCTGCGATGACCTGGCAACTTGTCCAGGGTGTACCCCGCCTCTCGCCCATAGTCAGCTGGGATAGACTCCAGCTTGCCCACGACCCCGCACAGGATAAGCGGTTACGGATAATGGATGGATTAACTGGGAAGCTGATCGGAAGGGTTCTGAATAAAATGACAAAAGACGTCCATGTTTTTTTTTTTCCACTTTTAACCTCAGAGGTTGAAAATGACATCATGCTCCACTTCTGAGGTAAATCGAATGCCACGTTAGCCTATATTCTAGTTTACTGGTGCTATGGCGGTGTTATAGTGCACAGGTAAGAGAGAAGGAGTCCAAGCCTAAATCCTAGCCTCTCACTGGGAGTATCAATCCCACACAATGGATCTGAGCTATACTATAAGGCCATGTGTCATATAGCGTACTCAGGACCGGATGCTCTTCCTCTGGTAAGATATCACGAGCCAGAGTGGAACCGAGGCAGCAATGTCAGATCTTGGGCCAAGAATCCACAGGTCTGGCTTTGGGTTGCAGCTCGAAAAGCCATTTGGATGGTTTTGGATGCTTTGAGTTGCACCATGCTGGACTGTGAATTTGCTTGAGGTTATAAACAGTGGAGGGGGAAAAAAACGGAGTGAGACAAATAATGGCTATTGTGCTGTGTGTGAGTACCAGATGGATGAAATATTTCTGTTGAAGCTTTTCCAAGTCACTTTGGTGTGTCAGGTTTTGTAAAAGACTCAAGAAAAGCGTGCTAGATTTTAGGGCAGCCGTATGTCCCTGGTGTGGGTCCACGCCTTCTCCGTGCAAACCCTCCTAACACGCAGACTCACATACAGTATACACAGACGTTTCACTCCGACGTAGTCATCACTGCAGGGAACAAGGGTGTGGGTGTCTGAGTCAGACTCTGTTTTTCTGTCTGCACTGCGTTGTGCTGTGTGTGAATGTATGAGTGTGCGCATGTGTGTGTGTGTGTGTGTGTTTACACCGCTGTGCAGCTGGCACACTCTCTGGAAAAGCTCTCCTCCTGTCTCAGTAAGATGTTGGCAAAGGGGTAAAGTGCTCTCTCTCTCTCTCTCTCTCTCTCTCTGTCTCTCTCACACTCACACACACACACACACACACGCTACTGGCAATCTCCCTTGCCACCACATCTGGGAGCAATTTACCCACCGAAATGAAAGAGAAATGGGGGTAAAGGTTGTGCAGAAGAAAAGAATGGGTGTATTGGAGGGAAGTGAGACAGCAGGAAGGAGAAAGACAATAGTATTGAAGAAGAATCGCGTACTTAATCTCATTGTTGTCACAGAATCATAGCCGGCATGAAAAGGAACATCTTTCAATTGGTGTAGAAAATACAACAGAGATATGTTTCGAGTAACGTATATAACTGGGTGATATTATAGGTTACTGCGACCGAATTCCTTGCCAGTAGTACAAAATACATTAAAACGTGGTTTTTATTGTCCTTCCATGACATCCTGTATCCAGTAGACATAAGAACCCAGGATCATGGTGCGACACATAAGAATACAGTGGCACAGTAGCCAAGACTACATAAAGTGTAAATACAGTACATGACGATGTGTGACCAAACAAAGAATGCAAACAATAAATACACAGGACAATGAATGTCAGTGAACCAGGACATGAGAAACAGTGTGAAATCACCTCAGCAGCAATGCTACCTGATTACTTCAATTAAAAACAGCAAGCTACGGCTCCTACGGTACTCCTGTGTCACATGTTCACCACTGATTTCATGCCTGATTTACGTTGCTGTTCAATAAAGACACAGCAGTCTTCAGCATTTCAGTGTGTGTGTGTGTGTGTGTGTGTTTTACGTGAACATGTGTAGCATGCCCTTCAGCAATTTTAAAACCAACACTGGAAAATTGATATAAAGACAGAAGTTACTTCCAAACAATACTGTTTTACTGGACTGTAAAAAAAATTATAGCTTCTGGATTTGGTTTGAGACAGTCAGTGAACTTTGACCTTTTTTTTTTTTTTAATTAGGCTTCCTAATAAGTTGTCATTCTTAAACAGGTCCTTTGCATCATTTAATTGAACACACAGTATGTACACAGGGCGGCACGGTGGTGCAGTGGTTAGCACTGTCGCCTCACAGCAAGAAGGTTCTGGATTCGAGCCCAGGGACTGACGGGGGCCTTTCTGTGTGGAGTTTGCATGTTCTCCCCATGTCCACGTGGGTTTCCTCCGGGTGCTCCGGTTTCCCCCACAGTCCAAAGACATGCAGGTTAGGTTAACTGGTGACTCTAAATTGACCATAGGTGCGAATGTGAGTGTGAATGGTTGTTTGTGTCTATGTGTCAGCCCTGTGATGACCTGGTGACTTGTCCAGGGTGTACCCCGCCTCTCGCCCATAGTCAGCTGGGATAGGCTCCAGCTTGCCCGCAACCCTGTAGGACAGGATAAGCGGCTACAGATAATGGATGGATGGATTTGAAAGCATAGCCGATTGTCTCTTATTGGTCCCTGAAAGCTGTTCCGAGACATAATTTTCTGCTTTCTGGTCTTTTAAACAATGACCTCCTGAATTTATCAAAGAATTTTCCGACATCTGGTGAGCACATCGACGGGCTCAGCTCAATACATCACTTGAGTTCAAAAGAAAGAGGTCATTTGCAATTGTTTACAACTCAGAGACGTGGGAATGCTCATTTATTATCCTGATGCGTGTTTTATTCTGAAGTTTTGCTGCTTTTGAATAATAAAGATAATTTTAGGAAGCTTGTATTAATAGAAATAGTCCTCATGTTATTTAATGCTTCTACTTGAACTCTCACATCATATTTTAGGTTGTTTTTGGTTTGCAATAATTAAAAATATATTTTAAAAAATATGTAATAATTCCAGTGGATTACTGCTTGAAGTGAAACATTCAGTAAAAGGCAGTGGTGGATGAAGTATTCAGAGCCTTTAGTGAAGTAAACGTACTATTACACTATGGAAATACTCCACTACAAGTAAAACTCCTGCATTCAAAACCTTAAGTAAGTTTACCAGCAAAATGTTCTTAAAGTACCAAAAGTAAGTAAAATTGTCCTTGTTAGTGTTTTACGATATATATCCTCCTGGGAACCAAGAAAAAATGTGTCTCTCAATTTCTCTTTTGTTGTGATTTCCTTGCTAGGAATTTCCCAGCAACCCTCCTAGTCACGTGATATATCATTGGAAAGCCCAGGATGTACTCTTTACAAGACACCAGGATTCAAGTGAATAGCTTGAAAGAGGGTGTGCATGTAAAACAAATGTCAACTACAGAGGACACAAGTCTATGGGCTGGTTCTCAGGAGGATATATATATATATATATATATATATATATATATATATATATATATATATATATATATATATAAAATGTAGTGAAGTCAAAAACTACAATCTTTGCCTCTGTGCCGTAGTGGAGTAGGCGTATAAAGTTGGATAAATTGGAAATATTCATGTCCAAGTACTTCGAATTCGTACTTAAGTACAGTATTTGGGTAAATGTAGTTACACTCCACCACTGGCAAAAGCATATGTTATAAGAGTTCTGGAATCTCAACCACTAGATGGCCAAGATGACCTGGTTAAGGATGCACTGCCAAAAAAAAAGTAATCTTAGCAAGTGAAAAGATCTTGAATTCTCTTGTAAAATATCTTGTATCTAATATTTCCTATTATATGGTTACAGTAAACCAAATATAAGATGATTTTCCAAACTGATTTATAGGCATTTTTTAACCTAATTTCAAGCTTTAAAATGTTCTTAATCTATCTTCAAGAGCAATGCTTTCAAGCTTGTAATGAGTCAAATATCTCTCGAAACAGGTTTAATTATCTGATATTTGGTGAATTGTAATCTTATAATCTGATATTTTGTGATAACATTTTTTGCATTGTATTTACAGATTTACAAACCTTTGCATGCTGAAGTACAAATACAAGTCAATAATTAAAAAAAAAAGGGGTTTTGAGCTTTAATGGTTATCTGGGAGTGGAAAAGTAGAAATATGAAAGTGTGATAATCAGAAAATCAGCAAAAATATAATGGTGTAATTCATAATGACATATATACAGTACCAGTCAAGCATTTGAACATGTTCTAATTCAATGGATTTTCTTTATTTTTATTGATTAAAAGATATTTCATGTCTTAAAGTAATGATGGATGTCATTTATCTTTACTTAGTTGAGCGGTTCTTGACATAATATGGATTACTGCAGTTGTGGAATAGGACTATTTACTGTATTTTTATTATTTATTATTTACTGTTTGATCTCAAATGCATTAAGAAGGCAAGAAATTGCACTAATTACCTTTTGACGAGGCATAGCTGTTAATTGAAAAGTATTCCAGGTGACAACCTCATGAAGCTGGTTAAGATAATGCCCATAGTATGCAAAGCGTCATCAAGGTAAATGCATTCTACTTTGAAGAATCTAAAATATGAAAAACAGTTTGCTTTTTTAAACACTTTTTTTATTTTGAACATAAATATGTTATTTACCAGCTGGGAGGTCCATATCGTGAAATACTGTGACCGAGGTCTTGAAAGTACTGACTGAGGCCCTCTGGGCCGAGCAACAGTTACAGGTTTTTAGCTTTCTCCTGAAATGTTTTATTTCTTCTTCCTCAGGGTAGTAAAACTCGCTTTCGCTGTGAACACTGTCATTATCGCTATCCATGCTGTAAAATTAATGCTATTCTCCTGAAAAATGCGAAAATAAATGTTGATAAAAACTGCTACGATGTTTGTTGTTGTTGTGAATGAGCGAGTCTCCAGAGGTCCATAACCGGGGTCCGTAACTGGGGTCCGTATCGTAGGATACGGACCCGCTCGCCAGCCAATCAGAGCGCAGGATTTGATGGAAACCGGACCACAAAAAAAAATAATTCAATTTATTACATAGACATAAGTGTTTTACTAGGAAATACTCCACTCGTATTTTGCATACGATCTACATCTGGGACATGGAGAACCAAAACCATGACATAAATCTCTATGTCACTCGTGAGGAAATCGATGAATTGTTTTGATAACTTTGAGTACTTTTTGATTGTGAATGTGTCGATATAATGAAAAGAATATCACACGTTGGCTTGAAGATATGAAGTTTATCTCCACTTGTTGAAAAACTTGCATTTTTCATACGAAATACATCGTGGATCTGAGTGACATATTTAAATAACATTGGCTGGTATTGAGTGGTATATCAGATATATTTTGTCTTCGACTCGTTCAATATCATGCTAGCTGAATGGAATATATCTGATATACCATGAAAAAAGCCATTATTATTATTATTATTATTATTATTATTATACATACACAGTCGATGAAACAATTATAGATTTTAACAAAGAACAAAGAAATGCTTGTGTACATGCGGAGCAGAATCCTCTCTCATTGGATATTCACATCAGCTCCGACGTGTGACATCATGTTGTCTTGACAATCATACAATATAATAAACCATATTCAATGCTCATTCTCCATTGGGTAGAGTGATGTAATACACATAGGATAAGTGATGTGCTAACAATATTGCATGCTATCAAAACAAATGAATGAAACCCATTAGAAGGGAATAGAATACATGCTTTTATTCCATTGAAAAAGTGTCCTGTATGTGTAATAATTCCCAATATTTCACTCCCAATGATGTCATCAAAGTGAAATATTGAAATAGTGCTTTTCAAATAGCAGGTGTGCCTCGTCAAATGTTAATTAGTGCAATTTCTTGCCTTCTTAATGCATTTGAGATACACTCCCATTAACTTGTGTATTTTTTTTGTGGATGTGTCCATATAACATAATACAAAGAACATTACACAGTGGTATGAAGATATGAAGTTTATCTTCTCGTATTGAAAAATATATCACTTGTTCAATTCACTCACTCGTGAATATACAGTTAGGTCCATAAATATTTGGACAGAGACAACATTTTTCTAATTTTGGTTCTGTACATTACCACAATGAATTTTGAACAAAACAATTCAGATGCAGTTGAAGTTCAGACTTTCATCTTTAATTCAGTGGGTTGAACAAAAATGATTGCATAAAAAATGTGAGGAACTAAAGCATTTTTTAAAACACAATCCCTTCATTTCAGGGGCTCAAAAGTAATTGGACAAATCAAATAATTGTAAATAAAATGTTCATTTCTAATACTTGGTTGAAAACCCTTTGTTGGCAATGACTGCCTGAAGTCTTGAACTCATGGACATCACCAGACGCTGTGTTTCCTCCTTTTTAATGCTCTGCCAGGCCTTTACTGCAGCGGTTTTCAGTTGCTGTTTGTTTGTGGGCCTTTCTGTCTGAAGTTTAGTCTTTAACAAGTGAAATGCATGCCCAATTGGGTTGAGATCAGGTGACTGACTTGGCCATTCAAGAATATTCCACTTCTTTGCTTTTATAAACTCCTGGGTTGCTTTGGCTTTGTTTTGGGTCATTGTCCATCTGTATTATGAAACGCCGACCAATCAGCTTGGCTGCATTTGGCTGGATTTGAGCACAGAGTATGTCTCTGAATACCTCAGAATTCATTCAGCTGCTTCTGTCCTGTGTCACATCATCAATAAACACTAGTGACCCAGTGCCACTGGCAGCCATGCATGCCCAAGCCATCACACTGCCTCCGCCGTGTTTTACAGATGATGTGGTATGCTTTGGATCATGAGCTGTACCACGCCTTCGCCATACTTTTTTCTTTCCATCATTCTGGTCAAGGTTGAGCTTGGTTTCATCTGTCCAAAGAATGTTCTTCCAGAACTGTGCTGGCTTTTTTAGATGTTTTTTAGCAAAGTCCAATCTAGCCTTTTTATTCTTGAGGCTTATGAGTGGCTTGCACTGTGCAGTGAACCCTCTGTATTTACTTTCATGCAGTCTTCTCTTTATGGTAGATTTGGATATTGATACGCCTACCTCCTGGAGAGTGTTGTTCACTTGGTTGGCTGTTGTGAAGGGGTTTCTCTTCATTCTGCGATCATCCACCACTGTTGTGTTCTGTGGGCGTCCAGGTCTTTTTGCATTGATGAGTTCACCAGTGCTTTCTTTCTTTCTTTCTTTCTTTCTTTCTTTCTTTCTTTCTTTCTTTCTTTCTTTCTTTCTTTCTTTCTTTCTCAGGATGTACCAAACTGCAGATTTTGCCACTCCTAATACTGTAGCAATTTCTCGGATGGGTTTTTTCTGTTTTTGCAGCTTAAGGATGGCTTGTTTCACCTGCGTGGAGAGCTTCTTTGACCGCATGTTTTTTTCACAGCAAAATCTTCCAAATGCAAGCACCACACCTCAAATCAACTCCAGGCCTTTTATCTGCTTAATTGAGAATGACATAACGAAGGAATTGCCCACACCTGCCCATGAAATAGCCTTTGAGTCAATTGTCCAATTACTTTTGGTCCCTTTAAAAACAGGGTGGCACATGTTAAGGAGCTGAAACTCCTAAACCCTTCATCCAATTTTAATGTGGATACCCTCAAATGAAAGCTGAAAGTCTGGACTTTATGTCCATGTTGATTATATAATTATAACTTGAATATGTTTCAGTAAACAGGTAAAAAAACAAAATTTGTGTCAGTGTCCAAATATATATGGACCTAACTGTATTCGCCATTCAAAACTTAATATCTTCATACCACCATGTAATATCCTCTCTATATGTTATGTTATTTCATAGTTTTGATGTCTTCAGTATTGTTCTGCAATGCGAAAAATAGTCAAAATACAGAAAAACCCATGAATGAATGAGTAGGTTAATTAATATATATATATATATATATATATATATATATATATATATATATATATATATATATATATATATATGTGTATATATATATATATATATATGCAGTTATTCCATGAAATCGAGTCATACATGAGCTGATAGCCATGTACAACGAGATTGAATGGAATAATTGTTTTATTCTATCCACATTCACTGGATTTTGAGAAACAGAGAATTTTTATTTTTTTACAAATTCGATAAATAAAAACTTTATACAAAACGTCCGACAAAATCATTTCCGCTTAGAATGTAAACAAACCGGCAAAATGACAGTAGCAATTTGTGAAAAATGTTATAATAATAATAATAATAATAATAATAATAATAATTCTTGAAAAATAAAAAGGATACGTTATTACCATCAAATACTTTTATTCCATATTTTGTTGTGGGGTTTTTTTTTGGGGGGGGGTGGTTGTTTTCAAATAAAGTTTTTTATTTCTTCCAAGGTTGGTTCAGCAACACGCGCCACCATTTTGTTTTTCTCTACTCACAGTATATGAGCTGATAGCCTAGTAGTAGAGTAGCCAATCAGAGCACATGATTGCTCATATCCAGTGAATGTGGATGAATAAATACATACATCTATATATATAAACATATATATAAACCTTCTTAGTGAGACTCACAGGGATGGTATTTTGTTTGAAAGTAATGGTGTGTAATGGTGTACTCTGCATGCTTATTTCTTTATCTCATATACCCTTTACGTTTCCTCGTGTACATGTGCATACACTGTCTCTATTCATACTGTGTCCAAACAAGCCAAACTACAATTTTCATTACTATAGCCAAAGGGAAAAAAGAGCTGAAGATCTTCAACTGATCACAGGCTACTCCTTTACTTCACTGAACAGAGGGTCTTTTATACATTTAGGATTTGATTAAAGACAGAGAGACGATATTTTAAGACATGAATTCATCTAATAACTGAGATATGAGGATATCTTTAACTTATTAATCTCACTGCATGCTTAAGAAAGACATCATAAAGGTTGTGTTTCTGTTTTATTTGAGAAATTGGAAAGGCTACAAGCTGTTTTTCAAGCTGCTCATTTTTTTCTGTCGTAACCACAATGAAAATTACTTAGAGCTGTTTTGGCGAAGATTATAACTGTTGCTATTGATTTCCAAGCTATTAGGCGCTGACACAGGATTCATATTATTGATATTATACATGTAAGTATGTTTTCGATTCACGATCACATGAATCACTTTCCATGACATTGTCCTCCTGTGTCACGATAAATAGGTTAGTTGCTTTACTTGTTCACGACAGGCTGTCACTGATGGTAAGGGAGTGAACCCAGATCAGAATTCCACAGTGACAGCTGAAACAAGATGCTTGGCAAAAAATAACTCAGTGCTCCTGTCTGACAGGGCCTGCTTCGTACACACTCGAGCCTTTTTAATACCATACTGCCCCCTTATGCTGAAAGACTATAGCAAGGTAACTAACTAACCGCACAAATAAACACATAAAATGTACAGTGGGGTCCAAAATTTTGAGACCACAATAAAAATTTGGGATTTTTGTTTTCCATTTAAAACTTAAATGAAAAATAAACAGTTTGACAATTCTTTAAAAAAAAAGGAAAGAAAAGAAATGTACAACATCTTGGCTGTTCGATATTCAGTATTCATGTTACGCAATTTCGAGGTCACTATTTAAATTTATGCAAATGACAATAAATAGTGACCACAAACTTGTAGAGTCCACGTCAGCTCAACATGCACACTATCAATAAAGCAGAAGGGGGGAGAAACTAAATCCTGAGAAACTCTGAAATTCACGTAAATATTTCAAAGATTCTCCTTTTCACTCAAGTTGTTGCTGATAATATCATTTTGTCATGAAATTCTTTGTGCATGATACACTTCATGTTCGACAGCCGGCTCTTCAAACCTTGCAGGAAGATTAAACCACAGCTCATGGAGACATTTTCATTTCATGCATTCGATTAATCAGATGCACGTGTGCAATATGATATCCGAAACATCTGAAACAAGCTTTCTCTTTTAAAACATATGAAACACAAACCAGACTCTATATCTGGTGCTGATTAATGACCACTCTGACATGTTCAATGCGTCATTTTATTGTGCTGTGCTTACATAATTGTGTTAACACTGTGTGGGTGCAAAACTGTGCAGAATGTGCACTATAAGCTGTGGTGACCTACACACACACATACAGTACACACACACACACTTATACACACACATGCATGAAGAATACGGTCTCGTGAACCAGATAGAGAGACGGAGAGAGTGTGGGCCCCACATCCAGTTGTCTCCTGTTTGGTTTGGTGAGTTTAATACGTAACAGGATCAGCTAACACCAGGTGTGTGTGTGTGTGTGTGTGTGTTCGTTCCCTGGCAGAGATCCTTACGTTAAAAAAAGAAACACACCCTAAACCCTCCACCCTCCTAGACACCCCCCCCAAAACACACCAAACTTCTCTGAGCAGGAGGTCCCTCTATCTCACTTTACATCACTGTTGTTGTTGTTGTAGTTGACATTGATGTACAGTTAGACAGCACACAAAGTGTCGCGATTGTTTGTTTCATTTTGTCTGTTTTCTTAATTAATTTAATTACTATAGATTATTATTCTATTTTTTCCCCATTCATTTTGAGTGCCTTAGCATTTTATAACCAGTTTTTTTGACTTCTTGAGGCAGCATGGTGCGGAGATGAGGGGTCTGAGGACCCCACAGGGAAACACAGAATGACATTTAACGGCTATCGTACCATCTCGCAGCACCTCAATGACCTGAAGAAGGAGAACTTCAGCCTGAAGCTGCGCATCTACTTTTTGGAGGAGAAGATCCAGGGGAAGTTTGAGGACGGCGGCAGCGAGGATGTTCACAGGAAGGTCAGTAAAGCCGAATAAATCTAGTGGAGCAGCCAGTGAGATAGTAGAGTGTGTTACTGACTCCTGGTGGCATGGAATTTCCAGATTTTTTATCTTCGGTTATGTGTCTGTCAGTTATGCGGGACTTCAAAACTATCAAAAGAGTTCAATATTAGTGGAATGCAGGCTTGTTTGTGTTACAGATAATTTTTTTTAGTTGTTTTTGTTTAGTCTTGCTGAGAGACCCTTGTGAACGAAACATGAAAGGAGTTCTGCAGCCAGTTGTGTACATACTGAAAAATGGATGTGCTTTAGAAATGATACTGACACCAGGGACAGCAGGGAGCCATTTCATTGGTTTACTGGTCATTTCAAACTGCATCAGTGGCCAGAATACACAACTTTCATACACACTCTGCTGTATTCACACTTGGTCATGAAAATTTACTCTGATTTATACAGTAAGTAATGTAATTAATTCATATATAATTAAGAGCTCTCCCTGCTTTACCTTTGCCAAACTGATCTGCTCGAAATGCTTCGAAATGAATAGAGGCCCACTGACCCACATGCACTATATCAGAGCTAGCAACATAAAAGTTATTCTGGAGTGTAACTGTAACGGTGAATTTGGAGAAGGAGATTAGGAGAGACAGTACATATATGTGGTGGGGGTGAGCAGGTGGTTCCTGTCTATCCATCTATTTTTGTCCCACCTTATACCCAGCAGACTCTACTGCATGTGCACAGCTTTAGTGAGCAGTAACTAAGTAAAAACATTAATTTGGAGAAAAAAAAACCAACAACCCTGTGTGTATTTTGCAGATTAAAGCTAGACAACCTTTCGATTTCATAAAATCGGTGAAATTTAGTTCCCTCTGAAATTTGGTCATTGTGATATATGTTTATTTCTGTAATATCTCACAAAATATCAGGCCATTCTGTGGCTGGGAAGTTATTTAATTTGAGGGGATTCCCGAGCAAATAATGTGCATGAAATCGCTCGTTTCACGCAGTCAAGCAGACAGATGAAGTCCGTGTGTGCGCATGCGCAGGTTTACCTTTGACCATGCACTGACAGTTCCATCATTCTGTCGCTAAATGAACAGCTGATCACACCGAGGTGCTCGCTGACCGCCAATATTTATTAGTTTGGTCCTGTGTTTCCTTTCCTTCGCAACATAACGTCTTTTCTTCTCGTTTTTCCGTTACTGTAGTCGGTCTTCCATGTTTCATTCGCACACTCACGTCCACCATTGTTCTCTCCTGTTTCGAATTTGTATCCCACAATGCCTTGCATGAACTGGGAAAGCCCACCACGTGATGCATGACGTAGTATCTTGAATTGGGTCATGGTGAAGCAGGAAAAAATAGCGAAGAATTTAGAGCCACATGGCCCTAAATTCATTAATTGTTCTATTAAAAAAACCTTGGAAGTTTGTGATTCGAATTCAGTAGCTTTCAGTCCACTAAACAAAAATAATTGGGTGTCTGGGAAAATTCTTTTTATGACCTACACTTGAAAAATCTGAAAGGCAGTCTATCTTTAACCTGAACATTGCACTGCAGCTTGAGAGAAACAAACTAATGATTGTTTGCAACCTCTGTGAAGTTGGTGCTTGGAATAAAAATTTGTGCTCAAACGGTTTTCCAGAAATTAAACCATTACATGTTTGAATGATGTTTTAATGACAAGAGTAACACCTAAATGACCCTAAACACATCTAATTCATTTGTGCATGCAAAATAAACATATGTGCTTCATTAAAGGGGTTCCAGAGTGACATCATGTGTCAAGAAAATTGCTTTTAATAACATAAGAAATAATGAAGCCCATATGTTTAATTTGGAAATCGGACATGTTTGGAGTCATGTGGGTGTTAACTGGGTGCTGGGTCATTAAAATATCATTAAAACATTGAACTACTTCTCTAAAACTCTTTGAGCACAAATTTTTATTTTGCATGCATAAATGAATCAAAGTACTTTTATTCACATTCTTATCCTATGGGGTGTCAACTGCAAAAATGTGAAATAATAGTCTCATGCCACTTTTGGATATTTATTTTGCTCAAATAAAATGCTCAATAATAACACCACTAATAATGATAATACTAATAGTGTTTTTGGAAATGAGTGGGCACTTAAGTGTTAAATGGCATGGTGTTGCCAGATGATGTCCTGAAGCTCTATTGTGCTTTGCAGAACATTGAGCTGAAGGTCGAGGTGGAGAGCTTGAAGCAGGAGCTCTTGGAGAGGCAACAGCAGCTTGATAAGGCTCTGTAAGTACTGAGTTAGTCTTAAGGAGTCAGTATACAGTATATACAGTATATTTACACTTTAGTACATATGTACTGTACTTGTATATATGCAATGTTGCTGATACTAGTTTTGTACCACTTTGAGGGGCACTAGACTCTATTTTCACATTAGAAATGAACACACTTTAGAAATGAGTTATTGCCTGTGTCCGAAATCACTCACTCATTCACTAATGAGTTTATAATCTGTTTCTTCTTCCGTCCATTCACCCCAACACACTTTTTTTTCAGCACGACCACAATGCATGATGGTATATATTGCTTGGCTAGTGACCATCAGTTGTACACTACTTTTCACGGTATATTGTGGGATACTATGAGTCCACTATACAGAGTGTAATGATTCTCACTATACATTCAGAAAGCACTACAAAATGCCGAACTCACTATATAGTCCACTATATAGTGAGTAGTGAGTGATTTTGGACACAGGGGTTGTGTCTTAAAAAGTAAAAATGCTATACAACCCCGATTCCAAAAAAGTTGGGACAAAGTACAAATTGTAAATAAAAACGGAATGCAATGATGTGGAAGTTTCAAAATTCCATATTTTATTCAGAATAGAACATAGATGACATATCAAATGTTTCAACTGAGAAAATGTATCATTTAAAGAGAAAAATTAGGTGATTTTAAATTTCATGACAACAACACATCTCAAAAAAGTTGGGACAAGGCCATGTTTACCACTGTGAGACATCCCCTTTTCTCTTTACAACAGTCTGTAAACGTCTGGGGACTGAGGAGACAAGTTGCTCAAGTTTAGGGATAGGAATGTTAACCCATTCTTGTCTAATGTAGGATTCTAGTTGCTCAACTGTCTTAGGTCTTTTTTGTCGTATCTTCTGTTTTATGATGCACCAAATGTTTTCTATGGGTGAAAGATCTGGACTGCAGGCTGGCCAGTTCAGTACCCGGACCCTTCTTCTACGCAGCCATGATGCTGTAATTGATGCAGTATGTGGTTTGGCATTGTCATGTTGGAAAATGCAAGGTCTTCCCTGAAAGAGACGTCGTCTGGATGGGAGCATATGTTGCTCTAGAACCTGGATATACCTTTCAGCATTGATGGTGTCTTTCCAGATGTGTAAGCTGCCCATGCCACATGCACTAATGCAACCCCATACCATCAGAGATGGAGGCTTCTGAACTGAGCGCTGATAACAACTTGGGTCGTTCTTCTCCTCTTTAGTCCGAATGACACGGCGTCCCTGATTTCCATAAAGAACTTAAAATTTTGATTCGTCTGACCACAGAACAGTTTTCCACTTTGCCACAGTCCATTTTAAATGAGCCTTGGCCCAGAGAAGACGTCTGGGCTTCTGGATCATGTTTAGATACGGCTTCTTCTTTGAACTATAGAGTTTTAGCTGGCAACGGCAGACGGCACGGTGAATTGTGTTCACAGATAATGTTCTCTGGAAATATTCCTGAGCCCATTTTGTGATTTCCAATACAGAAGCATGCCTGTATGTGATGCAGTGCCGTCTAAGGGCCCGAAGATCACGGGCACCCAGTATGGTTTTCCGGCCTTGACCCTTACGCACAGAGATTCTTCCAGATTCTCTGAATCTTTTGATGATATTATGCACTGTAGATGATGATATGTTCAAACTCTTTGCAATTTTACACTGTCGAACTCCTTTCTGATATTGCTCCACTATTTGTCGGCGCAGAATTAGGGGGATTGGTGATCCTCTTCCCATCTTTACTTCTGAGAGCCGCTGCCACTCCAAGATGCTCTTTTTATACCCAGTCATGTTAATGACCTATTGCCAATTGACCTAATGAGTTGCAATTTGGTCCTCCAGCTGTTCCTTTTTTGTACCTTTAACTTTTCCAGCCTCTTATTGCCCCTGTCCCAACTTTTTTGAGATATGTTGCTGTCATGAAATTTCAAATGAGCCAATATTTGGAATGAAATTTCAAAATGTCTCACTTTCAACATTTGATATGTTGTCTATGTTCTATTGTGAATACAATATCAGTTTTTGAGATTTGTAAATTATTGCATTCCGTTTTTATTTACAATTTGTACTTTGTCCCAACTTTTTTGGAATCGGGGTTGTATATTATGGATATATTTCCTGTAGTCCAGTGCTGATGAATTGTGCTGGCTGTAACACACTCGTACTAATATGCTGTTATTTCTATAATAACACCTGATTCACAGACACCTCTATGGTAAACACTTTGCATAAGTGGTTTTTATTAAAAGTATATATTGTATCACTGATATATAAAGTTTCATTGAGGACACATTCATTCAAAGGTGACATATTATACCCCGTTTCTGCAAGCTGACACAGTTCCCTGAGGTCTTAAGGAAATGTCTGTGATATGATTTGGTCAAAATATCACAAGGATAAAACACCACAACTCCCTTCTCACACTGTCTAAACAGCCTTGTTCAAAACAGCCAATTTGTGAGCCTGTTCCTTTAAATGATAATGAGCCACTGCTCACCCCACCCCCTTTTTTGCCAGCCAATCAGGTAGCACGTTCCAAATGAATATTCATTCACAAAAAAGGCAGTTCTCAAACCATGAGTGTAGATACTCAGATGAAGGGGCGGGATCATTTTAATGATCTCCCCTTGTGACATCGAAAGAGGAAACAAATCTGAATGGCTTGTTGAAGCACATGTTATCTGAAACATACAGCTGAAATGAAACTGACTGGGTGTCTTATTTCAGAGTTTGTGGGTTGGTAGGCTCTAGAACCCCAAATATATGTGCGCAAGCACTGAAAAATTGAGTTGTTCATTTTTTCTTATGTCCCTTTTAACATAAAGCATGTATCTGTAACTCTAAGTCTTCCAAATGGAGCGGTGTATGATGATAACAAGCTGCATTTCTTGTCTCTTTAACTTCATGAGAGAGAAACAGGAGACTGTGGAGTGACTGGGGGTGACTGCTTATACAGTGCCTTGCAAAAGTATTCATCCCCCTTGATGTTTGTCGTTTTGCATTAAAAGCTGGAATTAAAATGGATTCTTCAGGGGTTAGCACCATTTGATTTACACAACGTGCCTACCACTTTAAAGGTGCAATTACAGCTGCAAGTCTCTTGGGGTATGTCTCTATTAGCTTAATCACATCTAGCCACTGGGATTTTTGCCCACTCCTCAAGGCAAAACTGCTCCAATTCCTTCAAGTTAGATGGGTTGCGTTGGTGTACAGCAATCTTCAAGTTATGCCACAGATTCTCAATTGGATTGAGGTCTGGGCTTTGACTAGACCATTCCAATACATTTAAATGTTTCCCTTTAAACCACTCCAGTGTCACTTTAGCAGGATGTTTAGGGTCATTGTCCTGCTGGACTGTGAACCTTCATCCCAGTCTGAAACCTCTGGCTGACTCAAACAGGTTTTCCTCCAGAATTCTCTTGTATTTAGTGCCATCCACCTTTCCTTCAGTCTTGACCAGCTTTCCTGTCCCTGCAGATGAAAAACATCCCCACAGCATGATGATGCTGCCACCATGCTTTACTGTAGGAATGGTGTTCTCAGGGTGTTGGGTTTACGCCACACATGGCATTTCCCATGATGGCCAAAAAGTTCAATTTTTGTCTCATCTGACCGACCAGAGAATCTTCTTCCATGTGTTGGGGAGTCTGCCACATGCTGTTGGGCAAACTTCAAATGTGTTTTCTTCAGTAATGGCTTTTTTTGGCCACTCTTCCATAAAGCCCCACTCTGTGGAGTGTACGGCTTAAAGTGGTCCTGTGGACAGATACTCCCATCTCCGCTGTGGATCTTTGCAGCTCCTTCAGTGTTATCTTTGGTGTCTTTGTTGAATCTCTGATTAATGCCCTCCTTGCCTGGTCTGTGAGTTTTGGTGGGCGCCCTTCTCTTGTCAGGGTTGTAGTGGTGCCATATTCTTTCCATTTTGCTATAATGGATTTAATGGTGCTCCCTGGGATATTCAAAGTTTGGGATATTTTTTATAACCCAACCCTGATCTATACTTCTCCACAACTTTGTCTCTGACCTGTTTGGAGGCTCCTTGGTTTTCATGTTGCTTGCTTAGTCGTGTTGCAGAGTCAGGGTCCTTCCAGAACAGGTTGATTTATACAGACATCATGTGACAGATCATGTGACACTTTGATTGCACACAGGTGGATCTTAATCAACTAATTATGTGACGTATGAAGTGAATTGGTTGGACCAGCAATTATTTAGGGGTTTCATACAAAAGGGGGTAAATACCTATGCACACTCCAGATTTCTGTTTTTTCATCTTCATTATTGTTTGTGTCACAATAAAAAAAAAAAAAGTGCACCTTTAAAGTGGTAGGCATGTTGTGTAAATCAAATGGCGTACCCCCCCCCCCCCCCCAAAAAAAATCCATTTTAATTCCAGCTTGTAATGCAACAAAACAGGACAAACACCAAGGGGAT
Organism: Neoarius graeffei; assembly: GCF_027579695.1. Taxonomy (NCBI): domain Eukaryota; kingdom Metazoa; phylum Chordata; class Actinopteri; order Siluriformes; family Ariidae; genus Neoarius; species Neoarius graeffei. The sequence goes on from NC_083571.1 coordinate 80,340,612, forward strand.
GAATACTTTTGCAAGACACTGTAGCTGTTATAGTGTGAGGAGATTCCATAATGTTAAATGTAACCATAAATGGATAAAAAGTACAACATTGTTCTTTAATAAATTGAAATAACCAGCATTGGCAAATTGCTGAGGTATAAGAAGAATAAAACACTTTGGGATATACTGTTATAAAAAAAATTAACAACTTCAGGATGGTAAGAGTGATTCTGGTTTGTTTCAGACCATGCCACATCACTCAGGTGTTGATTATTTTCCTAAAACAACACATCCCAAAATGTTTTATTTCTTACATATTATGTCCTTTTTTTTTTAATAACGATGAATATGGTATGAATCCGAATCATTATCTAAAAACTTATAATCACACCTACAGTATGAGGCATATATGAATGAAGTATGAATCTTTTTTACATACCATTCTTATTAGATATGCATTATTAATGATTATGCTTTTTTACCACTTGGAATGTTTCTACAGTTATGAATGTGATGTAATCAGCGTTACTTGACATCCATGAGTAAAGTGACACTCCTGAGGAAAGGCAGAAAAAAAACAGCAAATATTTCTGTGATTCAGTCTAATAAAAAGCAGCATGTGGGTCTCAGACACCAGATTTCTGTCCCTGCTTCTCAGAGGTATTTCAATCTGCTGCTGAATTTAACTGCTGATAAACTGATGCAAAAGGCCACAGGATAAGTGCCAGAACTACTTTTATCAGACACTTCTGCAGTGAAGTGGAAGCGGTGACATGATCCAACAGTTGCCTGATATTTCACTGTGGAACACGATTTGAACTTTCCCACATAAAAACACACACAACTGTACGGAAAACTGACCTTCTCTATCTCAACTGTCTCCGCATATACTAACCCTATTTCCAGAAAAGTTGGGATATTATCCAAAATACAATAAAAGCAAAAATCTATGATTTGCTAATTCACCTGAACTTTTATTTAACTGACAAAAGTACAAAGAAAAGATTTTCAGTAGTTTTACGAACCAACTTCATTGTACAACCCCGATTCCAAAAAAGTTGGGACAAAGTACAAATTGTAAATAAAAACGGAATGCAATAATTTACAAATCTCAAAAACTGATATTGTATTCACAATAGAACATAGACAACATATCAAATGTCGAAAGTGAGACATTTTGAAATTTCATGACAAATATTGGCTCATTTGAAATTTCATGACAGCAACACATCTCAAAAAAGTTGGGACAGGGGCAATAAGAGGCTGGAAAAGTTAAAGGTGCAAAAAAGGAACAGCTGGAGGACCAAATTGCAACTCATTAGGTCAATTGGCAATAGGTCATTAACATGACTGGGTATAAAAAGAGTATCTTGGAGTGGCAGCGGCTCTCAGAAGTAAAGCTGGGAAGAGGATCACCAATCCCCCTAATTCTGCGCCGACAAATAGTGGAGCAATATCAGAAAGAAGTTCGACAGTGTAAAATTGCAAAGAGTTTGAACATATCATCATCTACAGTGCATAATATTATCAAAAGATTCAGAGAATCTGGAAGAATCTCTGTGCGTAAGGGTCAAGGCCGGAAAACCATACTGGGTGACCATCATCTTTGGGCCCTTAGACGGCACTGCATCACATACAGGCATGCTTCTGTATTGGAAATCACAAAATGGGCTCAAGAATATTTCCAGAGAACATTATCTGTGAACACAATTCACTGTGCCATCTGCCGTTGCCAGGTAAAACTCTATAGTTCAAAGAAGAAGCCATATCTAAACATGATCCAGAAGCGCAGACGTCTTCTCTGGGCCAAGGCTCATTTCAAATGGACTGTGGCAAAGTGGAAAACTGTTCTGTGGTCAGACGAATCAAAATTTGAAGTTCTTTATGGAAATCAGGGACACCGTGTCATTCGGACTAAAGAGGAGAAGGACGACCCAAGTTGTTATCAGCGCTCAGTTCAGAAGCCTGCATCTCTGATGGTATGGGGTTGCATTAGTGCGTGTGGCATGGGCAGCTTACACATCTGGAAAGACACCATCAGTGCTGAAAGGTATATCCAGGTTCTAGAGCAACATATGCTCCCATCCAGACGACGTCTCTTTCAGGGAAGACCTTGCATTTTCCAACATGACAATGCCAAACCACATACTGCATCAATTACAGCATCATGGCTGCATAGAAGAAGGGTCCGTGTACTGAACTGGCCAGCCTGCAGTCCAGATCTTTCACCCATAGAAAACATTTGGCGCATCATAAAACGGAAGATACGACAAAAAAGACCTAAGACAGTTGAGCAACTAGAATCCTACATTAGACAAGAATGGGTTAACATTCCTGTCCCTAAACTTGAGCAATGTGTCTCCTCAGTCCCCAGACGTTTACAGACTGTTGTAAAGAGAAAAGGGGATGTCTCACAGTGGTAAACATGGCCTTGTCCCAACTTTTTTGAGATGTGGTGTTGTCATGAAATTTAAAATCACCTAATTTTTCTCTTTAAATGATACATTTTCTCAGTTTAAACATTTGATATGTCATCTATGTTCTATTCTGAATAAAATATGGAATTTTGAAACTTCCACATCATTGCATTCCGTTTTTATTTACAATTTGTACTTTGTCCCAACTTTTTTGGAATCGGGGTTGTATTTTGTAAATATAGTTAAGTTAGAAGTTAGAACTTAATGCCTGCAACACACTCAAAAAAATTTGGGACAGAAGCAAAATAAGACTGAAAAGTTTATAAGATATTCAAGTTACACCATTTTGGAAGTTAGTTTATTTGTATAGTTCTTTTAACAACAGACATTGTCGCAAAGCAGTTTTACAGAAAAATACAGACTTTAAACATACAAGTTAATTTTATCCCTAATAAATGTATTTATCCCTGATGAGCAAGCCTGAGTGAGACAACAGCGGGAAGGAAAAACTCCCTCAGAAAACATGAGGAAGAAACCTTGAGAGGACCCAGACTCAAAAGGGAACCCATCCTCATCTGAGTGATAACAGATAGTATGATTACAAATACCTTGGTTCTATAACGTTAGGTCTTTCAAAATCTACAGTCCATAATATTGTGAAAAAATTCAGGGAATTCAGAGACATCTCAGTGCATAAGGCAAGGTCAGAAACCACTGTTGAATGTGTGTGACCTTTGAATCTTCAAGCAGCACTGCCTGAGAAACCATCATGCTAATGTGACAAATATAGCCACATTGGCTTAGGAGTACTTCAGAAAACCGTTGTCACCTAACAGGGTCTGCCTTTTTAACCAGAAATGCAACCTGAAAATGTATTACACAAGGAGCAAGACATTCATCAATTCTATGCAAAAACGCTGCCGATTTCTCTGGGACCGAACTCATCTCAGATGGATTGAAAGATAGTGGAAACATGTGCTGTGGTCAGACAAGTCCACATTTCAGCTTGTTTTCGGGAAAACTGGATGTCAAGTTCTCAGTGCCAAAGGTGAACATGAGAAAGGTGCATCTGTGATGGTATGGGGGGCATCAGTGCCCATGGCATGGGTGGGTTGCATGTGTGTGTGTGAAGGTACCGTTGATGCGGAGGTGTATATTGGGATTTTAGAGAGACATATTCATCAAGGCAACGTCTCTTCCCGGGAAGTCCATGCTTATTTGAGCAGGACAGTGCCAGGCCTCATTCTGCACAAGCTGCAGTAGCGTGGCTTCATAGACAGAGTGTGTGTGCTTGACTGGCCTGCTGCCAGTCCAGATCTGTCTCCTATTGAGAATATATGGTGCATCATGAAGAGGAGAATTAGACAACAGCAACCACGGACTCATAAGCAGCTGAAGTCTTGTTTCAAGCAAGAATGGACAAAAATTCCAATTGTAAAACTGCAACAATTAGTATCCTCAGATCCTGTATGATTAAAAAGTGTTATTAAAAGGAAAGGTCATGTAATACAGTGGTAATAATGCTTCTGTCTCAACTTTTTTGAGTGTGTTGCAGGTATCAAATTCTAACTTTGTTTATATTTACAAAATACAATTAAGTTAAGTAAAACTATTGAAAATCTTTTCTTTGTACGTTTGTCAGTTAAATAAAGGTTCACGTGAATTAACGAATCACATATTTTTGTTTTTATCGCATTTTGGAAAGTATCCCAGCTTTTCTGGAAATGGGGTTAGTAGGTTTTAGGGATTTAACCTGACCTCTTTTCAACGAGCTTACGTCTTTAACCTTACATGTGATATCATTAGGTTGTACAGTATTGTTTGCTAAGTCACATTGCTTTCAAATGCTGCATTTAGATTGAATTGCTGATGGTGATGATGGTGAGGTGGTGAGGTGGATGATGACTCTTGCCAAACTCTTATTAATTCACCCAGCTGTGTTTCTGATAGACCTAAGAGCTGAAAGTCAGGGTCAGTTCTGATCCCGTTTTCTCAGTAAGTGGACAAGTTCAGTTTTCCCTTTATAGAGTACTAGTCTTTATGAAATAGTGCCTTGTTTGGTACTATAGGTCCAGTCCAACAGATTGGGACTAGGGACAGAGCTCTGATGGTTGTTAGGAGCAGACAGACGCAAGTCTGGAGAAACAACTCAACTGGAGCTTACCGATGAGAATCTCTCTCTCTCTCTCTCTCTCTCTCTCTCACTCACACACACACACACACACACACACACGAACATGAACACTAAGTCTGGTTGAGCCATGCAGAATGACAGCATTGGCCAGTCATCATGTTACGATGCTGATTCCCACACTGTTCACCATGGATGTGAAAATAGGGTCTGGATATTTTCTAGAATCTTAAAGATCTGATTATAGACATATACAATTTCACAGCTGTGCATTATACAATTACAAGGCTGGGATAGTTAATTATCAGATTCTTCCCAACAGCCATTTTTCACATTCCTGATTTTATTGTGTATTCCTTGAGTTGATTCAATGCCCCCCCCCGATTCACATCAAGGTTTCCTAAAGTTCATTTAATTCTTTGCCCTGAAAGCAGAACAGAGACGCCGACTAATCAGAATGGATCTGATGTGCCGTGTCACTGTGAGGAGAAACAGCAGGAGATCTCCCACATTCAGGAGGTCCTGGAGAACAAGATCCAGCTGTTGCAGGAGGTATTGTATATCACTATCAATGTGACAACCCTCCATTAACATAATTATTAAAGGGGCCAGATCACCCTTCCCAGAATCCTCTCCTCCAAGTAGCGTGACGCTATTTTCAATGCTCACAAAAACAATCTGCAACAATCCTTAACAATGTGCATAGATCTTAAATTGTAACGTGAAATTGAAGACATTTTTTCAAAATATTTACATTTTAAAGTTTTTCAACTGATCCATTCTGTTTTTGTTTGGTTATTCCGTTGTAATGGACCAGAACTGGCCTCGGCTAGTGGCACAGGAAGGGAAAGATATGGGATTTTTGTTCAAAGCTTCTACAAATAAGACATCGATGAAGAAAAAGTTCAAGATGGGTTTTGAAGGGATCACTAACAGTGACTTTGCGGAGGCTTTATTGAACAGAGCTAACAGATAGTGGTTACGTGCTTTCAAAACAAAAACAATGAGTTGGATTGTGGGAAATGTGAGCTGGTCTTTGTCTACATCTTAATCTAAATCTAACCTAAACATTGGTAACCAAAAGAAGAAGAACTTAAGCACAGTCAAATTCCTCTCTGCGTTTAACCCATGTAAAGCAATGAACACACACACCCAGAGCAGTGGACAGCTATGCTACAGTGCCCAAGGAACAGTTGCGGGTTAGGTGCCTTGCTCAAGGCCACCTCAGTCCAAGGCCGCCCCATGTTAACCTAACTGCATGTCTTTGGACTGTGGGGGAAACCGGAGCACCGGGAGGAAACCCACGCAGACATAGGGAGAGCATGCAAACTCCACACAGAAGGGCCCCTGTCGGCCGCTGGGCTTGAACCCAGAACCTTCTTGCTGTGAGGTGACAGTGGTAACCACTACACCACCGTGCTGCCCAACCTTTGGCTCTTTTAGTCTTTAGAAATAGATGCTACAGTATTTGTTTATGAAAAAAAGTGTTTTTCCTCATGAGGAACAGCCAGATTTTGGCACCAGGATGTAAAACATATATATATTAGTGGTGTCAAAAATGTTGCGTTATTAACGCATTAACTTGACTCAATTTTAACGGCGATAATTTTTTTATCGCGAGATTAATGCTCTGTGACATGATGCCATGCCCCACACAGCCAGAGTCCTCTGCCCTCCCCCGAAGAGCCATGGTGCTCGGCTTAGGTTTCGTTTTCCCATCGGCAGCTCCAGCCCCACTTTGCAGTGGCTGTGACAAGACGTGTTATGCTCTGCAATAAAAAAAAAAAAAACATTGGTACAACCAGTGTTCGAACTATGCCGATATTTTCGGGGGGGTCCCTTTTTTTCCCTTGGGGGGGTGCTTGCGCTTGTCTCAGAGCGCGGCTCTCCATCGCGCGCTCACTTCGGATATGCAAATGCTTCCCGTTACACACGATTGCTATGTCAATAAACATCATTTTGCCAATATTTTAGAGACCCCCCAACATTTCCCAAATCATGTTTTCAAGGGATCTCATGTCTGTTTCAGGGGATCTCGGATCCCCCGAGTACCCCCGTAGTTCGAACGGTGAGCAAGCCCATTCACTTTTTTATGCTGATAAGAGAATTACAATGGTTTTTCATGTGACAAAAATGTGCGATTAAATTGCGATTAATCGCGAGTTAACTATGACAGTCGCGACATTAATCGCGATTAAATATTTTAATCGCTTGACAGCACTAATATATATACATATATATATGTATATATACATATGTATATATAAACACACACACATATATATACACAGTACTTTGCAAAAGTCTTAAGCCCCTTATATTTTTTCATACAAATTTTATTATAGATTTCTATTTCATGACTTCTACATTATCAAGTCAGTACAAAAACATTTTTGAGTTCCAAACATTCATTTTCCAGCACAAAATTAAACGTTACAGAAAAATAAAGTTTGTATCTGAGCAGCATATTACACAAGAGAGCACTTTTCAGATTAAAAAAGAAAACATAATGAAGGCTGCTGGGTTTTGGTGCAAAATGAAGAAGCGAGTGTGACAGTCAAAGTGTCCAGAAGAACTGTGGCTGCTTCTGTAAGACGCTCAGTAAAACCTACAGATCATTTCCTTATCAAACTGCACTCACTGTACCTCAGACTACTATTTTTTTCAAGTAAAAGGCTCATCTCACACCAAATATTGACTTTGTTTCATTTATTATGGCTTACTGCTGTTTATAATATTTTTTTAAATGTTGAAACATTTCATTTCATTATTTTTAAGCCATTTTTGGTCTACAGCATTTCTTTACATGTGCCTAAGACTTCTGCACACTACTGTATATATTACAAGATCCATCCATGTCTCTAGTCAGTATTATATATTTGGAGATATTAAAACATCTATCCTTGTCTCCTCCCTCCATAACGTGCAATACACTTACAGAAGGAATTACTGACTTTTTTTATGATCTGGCTGTCAGGAGGCGAAACTTGCACAGAGTGAAGCTGAAAAAATGGCTTCTCTGGCTACCTCAGAGTCCCAGCGCTGTGTGGATCTGGAGAACAGGATGATGGTGATGGAAAGTAAAGAGACACAGGAGGAAATGCTGGCTGAAAAAGAGAGGTGAGCAGAGCAACAGTGAGTCAGAGTCATGTGAAAAGGTAGATCTAGGGTCGGTATACTGCATTCACATCTGCAAATCTGTAAATCTGTGCTCTCAGGCTGATTCAGGCATTAACAGAGGCTCTGGTCAGGAAAGAGGAGGAAGTAACATCTGTGCATGAAGAGAAGGACTCGCTTACACACAAAGTAAATCAGCAGGAGGAAGAGCTGCAGGTCTTCAGAAAGTCGCTTCAGCAGAAAGAAAAGGATGTAAAGGTATATGTTGCTGCGGCTAACTTGCTGAATCTCTATACCGTTAATGCAGCACTGAAATTTTGGAATCCATAACATAACATGACATTATCATTATCTGATGTTCCATGTCATATTGTGGTGCATATCATTAAAGAAATAAGATGCAAAAAAAAACCACTCACAAATACACCCACTTTATTAGGATGACTGCATCTGCAGGTTCAGGCATTTATCCAATCAGCCAATCATGTAACAGAAGTCAAAAGTCAAAGTCCCTCTCATGCCAGAATCTGGTCTTCCTAGGCAGTCTCCTATCCCAGTACTAACCAACTCTTTGAGGCATGACACCGATCTTCGTTTCTGTAGCCCTCAGCCTCTTGTCTATACAGCTAGGGTTACAGTGGGGGGCTAGTCCTCTGGTAACCGCTCGAGTTTGACTCCCCACTCACATCTGTATTGCAGCGTGCCTCGCCAGATGGTAGTAGGTGCCATTTTTATGATGGTCTTTAGTATGACCCGACCGCGAGTAGAAATCGCGATCTCCCTATAGAAAGGCAGACACACTAACCAATAGGCCAACTCGCGGTCATGCAACAGCAGTACGATGCATCAATTCATGCAGATACATATCAAGAGCTAGAAAATCAGCAGTTTCTGGAATACCAACAACCATGCCATGGTCAATGTTTCCGCTATTCTCATGTTTGATGTGAACATAAACTAAAGCTCTTGATCTGTGTCTGCAAAAATAAATCATACTATTTTTTTTTTTGCGGTCCAGTTTCCATCAAATCGTGGCGACTCGTTCATTCACAACAACAACAAACATCATAGCAATTTTTTGTCAACATTTATTTTCGCATTTCTCAGTATCTCATCTCATCTCATTATCTCTAGCCGCTTTATCCTTCTACAGGGTCGCAGGCAAGCTGGAGCCTATCCCAGCTGACTACGGGCGAAAGGCGGGGTACACCCTGGACAAGTCGCCAGGTCATCACAGGGCTGACACATAGACACAGACAACCATTCACACTCACATTCACACCTACGGTCAATTTAGAGTCACCAGTTAACCTAACCTGCATGTCTTTGGACTGTGGGGGAAACCGGAGCACCCGGAGGAAACCCACGCGGACACGGGGAGAACATGCAAACTCCGCACAGAAAGGCCCTCGTCGGCCATGGGGCTCGAACCCTGGACCTTCTTGCTGTGAGGTGACAGCGCTAACCACTACACCACCGTGCTGCCCTGTTTGAATTTGGTAAAGAAAAAAATAAATATATTATTTACCAGCTTAAGGTCAGTCCGTATTGTGAAATACCATGACCTCGGCCTTGAAAATACTGACCTCGGCCCAGAGGCCTTGGTCACTATTTTCAAGACCTCGGTCACGGTATTTCACGATACGGACCTCCCAGCTGGTAAATAATATATATTTATTGTACCTTTAGGTGTACAGTGACTTGTCACTGAGGCAGTACCCTCTAAGGTAGTTATTTGTACCCTTTATATACTGCTTGGGAACATATATGAGTATGCACCTTTTTGACCCTAAAAAGGTACACATAGTTACCTTGAGGTCCAATAATGAGCCCTAGGGAGTACATTAGTGTAGATTGTACCTTGGGGGACAGAAATGGACTCTGAATCTACCCCTATTTCTGCCAGTGTGGATTATGTTATACTGTATGTTGTGCTGCTGCCTTGTGATTGGCTAATTGGATAAGTGGACAGGATGGTGAGGGTATATGTCATCATTTTATGTCAATTCATTTTCTATACCGCTTATCCAGTGTGGGTCACAGGGGAGCTGGTTCACCCTGGGCATGTTACCAGTCTATCACAGGGCTAACACAGAGACGAACAGCCATTCACACTCACATTCACACCTATGGGCAATTTAGAGTAGCCAGTTGACCTTGGGGACTGTGGGAGGAAACCAGAGCACCCGGAGGAAACCCACACAGGCATGTGGAGAACATGCAAACACCACACAAAAAGACCCGAGTCTGCCGCATGTTTCGCACCCAGAACCTTCCTGCTTCTTTTAATTTCTTGTGGGCAAGAAAAACTATGAAACCCAAGAGTCAGAAAGGAAGAAAGTGTTTATTATCAGTGACACAATATTAAATGTGCAGTGTATCATTTATGTATAAACAGTTTCTGGTTCGGAGTCGAAATAAAACTCAAATGTAGTGTCAGTGTGATTACAGGCCAGTGCTCAACATTATTCTAACATTTGCCAAATGGCTGCGACGGCTCAGATATCTGCATGTATTTATAACCCCACACACACACACACACACACACACACACACACCACTGTATGTAGGTCAAGTGAGCACCACAGCATATACAAGACTACTGCAGTGTTTTGGGATTTTTTTCACAGATGAATTTATAAATATGTACAGCGGCTCTGTTTTCAATTCCATATGCACCCATTCAATTCCATATGCACCAAATATAAGGTACAATAATAATAATAATAATATTATTATTATTATTATTATTATTATTATTATTATTATTATTATGTCAAAACAGTCCAGTTCTTTGCCAGGATGCACTTTGTACTTTATGTTGCACATGAAAACAGATGGTTTATTTATCTCTCTCATTTTAATCAATTAGTAAAAATGTCACAAATCTTTTAACAGATTCTCAAGGAAGAACTGGAGTTTGGGAAAACTCTCAAGCAACTTGAATTGCAGGTCAGAACTGGTATTAATTTATCTATCGCGCTACAGTCATGTGAAAAAATGAGTACGTCCCATGGAAATTGTCGAATTTTCTCAACATATTGAAACAAACAAACGTTTCACTCTCTTTGATACAATGCCTAGAGAGAAAGGTGAAGTACTCCAACAAACAACATGTAAAATTGACATTTTATAGTAATTTTCATCATTTAAATTAAAAAAACAATCAAAAAAAGTAAGTACACTCTTACATTTATCACACTTTCAAGTCCATAAAATTAGACTCAGGTGTTCTAGATTATGTGCCATTGATTAGAACCTCCTGCAGGTGAAGGTGCAAGTGGAACCCGTATTATTTAAACCTGACATCTAGGGTCTGGTGTTCTCTTTGATATTGAAGAAGAACCCTTTATTTTGTCATATGCACACTCAACCACAGTGAAACTCATCCTCTGCATTTAACCCATCTGAAGCAGTGAACACACACACACACACACAAGTGAGTAATGAGCACACACACATACCCAGAGCAGTGGGCAGCTATGCTACAGTGCCCGGGGAGCAGTTGGGGGTTAGGTGCCTTGCTCAAGGGCACTTCAGCCCAAGGCCACCTAACTACATGTCTTTGGACTGTGGGGGAAAACGGAGCACCTGGAGGAAACCCATGCAGACATGTGGAGAACATGCAAACTCCACACAGAAAGGCCCCCATCATCGGACACTGGGCTCGAACCCAGAACCTTCTTGCTGTGAGGCGACAGTGCTAACCACTACACCACCGTGTATTGTGTCATCATGCCAAGATCTAAAGAGCTCTCTAGATCTAAAGACCTTAGAAAAAAAGGTTGTGGAAGCCTATGTATCTGGCGAATCTGGGATTTAAAAAGATCTCTAAACTATTACAAATAAATCATTCCATTGTAAGGATAATCATCAACAAATGTCATAGATTTCAAACAACTGCCAGTTTATCCAGGACTGGTCATTCCATTAAATTCAGCCCAAGAGCAAACTATCTGATGCTGAAAGAAGTCTCTAAGAAACCCAAAATTTCATCACTGTATCTACATGTAACTCTTGCAACTTTTGGTGTAAAAGTGCATACATCTACAATCAGAAAGAGATTGGACAAATTTGACCTGCATGGGAGGCATGCCAGGAAAAAGCCTTTGCTGTCCAAAAGGAACGTTAAAGAAAGACTACGGTTTGCCAATAGAGGCAAAGACCAGGCCTTTTGGAATAACATGCTCTGGACAGACTAATCAAATGTGTGGCGCAGACCAAAGATGGCTTTTCAGGAGAAGAACCTCATACCAACTGTGAATCATGGTGATGGAAATGTTATAGTTTAGGGTTGCTTTGCTGCCTCAGGGACTGGGAAGCATGCATTCATTGATTCAACCATGAATTCTTAATCATATCAAAGAGTGCTTGAAGATAATGTGAAGCCATCTGTTCAAAAGTTGAAGTTGAACCAGTGGTGGACTTTTCAACAAGATAATAATCTTAAGCACATGAGCAGATATACCAAGGAATGGCTCAAAAAGAAGAAATGGAGGGTTATGGAATGGCCAAGTCGAAGCCTAGATTTGAACCCTGTTGAAATGTTGTGGGGAGATTTGAAAAGGGCAGTAGATGCAAGAAACCCCTCAAACATTGCAACTGAAGAAATTTTTGCATGGAAGAGTGCTCAAAAAGTTCAGCAAGCCGATCTCAGAGACTGCTGTACAATTATACAAAATGCGTGCAAGAAGTCCATCCATCCATCCATTATCTGTAACCGCTTATCCTGTGCAGGTTCGTGGGCAAGCTGGAGCCTATCCCAGCTGACTATGGGCGAGAGGCAGGGTACACCCTGGACTAGTCGCCAGATCATCACAGGGCTGACACGTAGAGACAAACAACCATTCATACTCTCATTCACACCTATGGTCAATTTAGAGCCATCAATTAGCCTAACCTGCATGCCTTTGGACTGTGGGGTAAACCAGAGCACCTGGAGGAAGCCCACGCAGACACAGAGAGAGCATGCAAACTCCACACAGAAAGGCCCTCATCGGCCACTGGACTCAAACCCAGAACCTTCTTAGTGCTAACCACTACATCACTCTGCCACCCCACCTGCAAGAAGTGATATCTGTTAAAGGGGTCAGTACTAGCCTCTGCAGCCAAGGGTGTATTTACTTTCTCCACAGAAGAATATTACATCTATTGATATTTTTGTGAAAGAAATGATTGAAAGAGCTAATTGTCTTTGTTGTTTTGTTCAAGTATATCACCTTTATCTGCCAGATTAAATATGCGGATCATGATGATCCACTGTGGCGACCCCTAAGGGGAGAACCAGAAGAAGAAGAAGAGGAAAAAGACTGTATCAAAAGGGTGAAACGTTTGCTTGCTTAAAAATGCTGAGAAATGTCCACAATTTCCATGGGATGTACTTAATAATAATGAATATGAATGGGTTGTTAATAGGCAGTGAGAGACATCTAGTGGACTTGTTTTTAAGAGCAAGTGATTGATGATGCAGCAGGATTTATAAAACACACACAATCTCTTCAAACACCAAACCCTTCGGATTTGTCCAAACACTTAATTTTTATCTTTATCTTCTTGTATTTTTGTGGTTTTGAGATTCTAAGTCAAAGCATGAGATCAGTTAAATGTAGTGTTGCTTTAAACTGCTTGCAGAAAATGGTCATCTCTTTATCAAAAAAAAAAAAAATCCCAAATTCTTTTCATAAATAAAAGCATTTTCCACAGAGAGAGCCAGGCCAGTGTAAAAGTCATCATTTATCTACGCCAATGTAGCATTCATATGAAATATTTACATGACCTAACGTGAGTGCCATTTGTAATGTTTTGTCAGCAATTTTTTTTCTTGCTTTTCAAACATTGTGGTCACACTTTGCTTGGCCTTTTTAATTGGGACACGATAGAAGAAACAGTAGGCAGCTGAGACGGCCAATGAGTTTCTCCAACTCTTTGCTATTTCTGTCAACTGAAGCAATAAACAGTGAGATCATGTTAGTAAAGAAAAAAAAAGGCACTGATGCATTTGCTGATGAGGATAAATAGTTTTTTGATTAGGGCTTGTTTATGGGGGAGCACTGTTATGGCGTCCTGTCTCTTTTACCTAATAACCAGAGGCACTTTGGGTGATAAATTCACATAGTGACACCAAACAAACCTCCAAAATGTCCAAACTTTCCCTAAATACAAATGATATCCTTCTGTATGCAGTGGTTAATATGATACATACAGTATAACCATGTGCTTGGCTTGTCAGAAATGTATTTGTGAGCTGTATGTTAGCAAATGTGTCAGTACTGCTGGTGAAGTCATTTGTGTAATGAAGAAAGCATGAATTGCACTCATTTTCCTAGCGGAGACAGATATAAACGAAATAAAAGTCATGGTTAAATATAGACCTCTGGTCTGTCACACTGATTTAACACGGGAACATTTCCCTGAATTAACCCATCTTATATATATACATTTTTTTCTATCCACATTCACTGGATATGAGCAATCGCGCGCTCTGATTGGCTACTCTACTACTAGGCTATCAGCTCATACACTGTGAGTAGAGAAAAACAAAATGGTGGACCGTGTTGCTGAACCAACCGAGGATGAAATAAAAACTCTATTCGAAAACAAAACCCAAAAAAATACAAAAAAAAGCAACAAAATATGGAATAAAAGTATTTGATGGCAAGAACATATCTTTTTTATTTTTCAAGAATTATTATTATAGCATTTTTCACAAAATGCTACTGTCATTTCGCTGGTTTGTTTGCATTCTAAGCGGAAATTATTTTGTCAGACGTTTTGTATAAAGTTTCTATTTATCGAATTTGCAAAAAAAATAAAAATAAAAATGCTCTGTTTCTCAAAAACCAGTGAATGTGGATAGAATAAAACAGTTATTCCACTCAATCTCATCGTATATGGCTTATAGCCACTGTCAGCTCATGTACGACTTGATTTCTTGGAATAAGTGTGTGTGTATATATCTAATCTCATTATCTCATTATCTCTAGCCGCTTTATCCTGTTCTACAGGGTCGCAGGCAAGCTGGAGCCTATCCCAGCTGACTACGGGCGAAAGGCGGGGTACACCCTGGACAAGTCGCCAGGTCATCACAGGGCTGACACATAGACACAGACAACCATTCACACTCACATTCACACCTACGGTCAATTTAGAGTCACCAGTTAACCTAACCTGCATGTCTTTGGACTGTGGGGGAAACCGGAGCACCCGGAGGAAACCCACGCGGACACGGGGAGAACATGCAAACTCCGCACAGAAAGGCCCTCGCCAGCCACAGGGCTCGAACCCGGACCTTCTTGCTGTGAGGTGACAGCGCTAACCACTACACCACCGTGCCACCATACATATATATATATATATATATATATATATATATATATATATATATATATATATATATATGAACTAAAATATTTCCATCACTGAGGTTTCATGCAGAATTATTATGATTATTATTCTGTCATGTCACCATGTTGTGAATATCTGGTTCAGGACACAGGTTTCCAACCCTGGTCCTGGTCTACCCCCTGTCCTGTGCATTTTCCCAGTGATTTATTGGGTACCATAGTAGTCTCACAGCTCCAGGGCTCCCGGTTCAATCCTTGTCTCTGGTTACTGTTTGTATGGAGTTTCTCTTGTTCTCCTTGTCTATCTGGGTTTCCTCCAGATTCTCCAGTTTCCTCCCACTTCCCAAAAATATCCCAGTGGGTGAACTGGGTATGTGACATTGCCCTGGGTGTGAATGTGTATATGCAATAGACTGGCATCCCATCTTGAGTGTGTTCCTGCCTCATGCCATGTGTTCCTGGGATGAGCTTCAGATCTTTTTTTGTTTGGCTGTTCACATTATTTTTTAAATGTGGCCAATATCAGCTTCCAGTGTGAACTTGTTACGGTCCTGAACTGCCCCGGAAGCGCAAAAGAACAATAATAAAGACATCACATATAGCACTCTGTCATAGCTAAGTAAGCATGGAAGCCTGTAAAGTCAGCGTTTATGATTTAATTTATAAGTTGATGTGAAGTAGAAGCCAGTGAATTTGTGAGTAAATGAGGATAAGAACAAGGATGAGGAGAATGTGCAAACACAAAGAAATATCAGCAATCTGGATGTGAATTTTACATTTATAAATTTATGCCTAACGAGCAAGCCAGAGGCGATGGTAGAAAGGAAAAACTCCCAGAGATGCCATGAGGAAGAAACCATGAGAGAAACTAGACTCATTAGGGAACACAACATCAATTTTCATTTGATATTTCAGGATGTTAATGGTTAGTTTTGACTACATTTGTCAGCGATGTGATTCCCGCCAGCCCAGAATTGTGACGAATGTCGATCTAGAGCAGCATTTCTCAACTGGGGTGCCATCTGGCAGTGTCAGGAGTGCCGTCAAAATATCCTGATGTTGTTGACATAATAAAATAAAAAGAAATAATATAGATATGCTATTTCTTAGCTGCATCATTAACATAAAGTAAATTGAGGTCATATATCAAAGAAAATGGTTCACATTCCTTCCTCATGTCAACCCTAGGGTCAGTATGAAGATCTGTCGTAAATAGTTTTATTTACCACGCAATGCGTTACCAGAGCGTTGTTGTGTGAAGGTGCATAACTACTAACATTAGCAGTATAGAACGGTTTTTGAAAAGACTCTGGGTCTGAGCCATCAACATCATCATCTTGTGGTAGCTCAGCAGCGAGGGAGGTGGAGACCACCAGCAAGACGAAGAAAAGACAGTATGATGACAGCTACTTGTCGTTTGGGTTCATCTTTCCCGAGGATCCATCATACTCTCTGCCTATGTGCCTGATATGTGGTATGAAATTGTCCAACCAAGCAATGGTTCCAAGCAAACCGAAAAGACACCTGGCAACAAATCATCCATCACAGACCAGCAAGGGTGTGGAGTATTTTGTTTGTTTGAAAAATCAACACAGTCGACAAGAGCAAGTGATGATGAAGTGCGCAAAAGTGTCAGAAAATGCACTGGAGGTTAGCTACCTAGTGGCTGGGATGGAAGCTAAGGCTAAGAAGCCACACACGATTGCTGAGACAGTCATATTGCCAGGATGCACAGCCATCATAGACAAAATCCTCAGCCCACAAGCAGCAAAAGAAATTGCACAGGTACCACTGTCGGACTGTACAATTGGAAGGCAAATCAATGATATGTTTGCAGATATTGAAGAGGTGGTTTTTGAAAAAAAAAATCAGATTAAGTGGGAAATTTTCTTTACAAGTTGATGACTCAACAGACGTGAGTGGCCACGCACAGCTCTTGGCAAATGTTCGATTCACTGATGGGGACCAAATCAGAGAGAATTTGAAACAAAACAACAGAAGAGGAGATTTATCATGTGACAATGGCGTATCTTCAACGGGGGGGTTAAATTGGAAGAACTGTATCAGTATCCACACTGATGGCACTGCTGCCATGACGGGCAGTGCCAAGGGTTTCATCACTAGAGTCAGAGCGCAAAACTCAGAGGTCCGAACCACTCACTGCTTCCTTCACAGGGAGGCACTAGTTGCAAAGACTCTGCCGAAAAAACTTCCAGATGTACGGGACAGGAGTCTCATCTCATTATCTCTAGCCGCTTTATCCTGTCCTACAGGGTCGCAGGCAAGCCGGAGCCTATCCCAGCTGACTACGGGCGAAAGGCGGGGTACACCCTGGACAAGTCATCACAGGGCTGACACATAGACACAAACAACCATTCACACTCACACTCGCACCTACGGTCAATTTAGAGCCACCAATTAGCCTAACCTGCATGTCTTTGGGGGAAACTGGAGCACCCGGAGAAAACCCACACAGACACGAGGAGAACATGCAAACTCCACACAGAAAGGCCCTCGTCAGCCACTGGGCTTGAATCCAGGACCTTCTTGCTGTGAGGCGACAGTGCTAACCGCTACACCACTGTGCCGCCCCCATTGCAAAACACTAGATCTGATTTAGGATCACATGTGAAAGTGGGGGGCGGCACGGTGGTGTAGTGGTTAGCGCTGTCACCTCACAGCAAGAAGGTCCGGGTTTGAGCCCCGTGGCCAGTGAGGGCCTTTCTGTGTGGAGTTTGCATGTTCTCCACGTGGGTTTCCTCCGGGTGCCAGGGATCCCAGATGTCTGCTATTTAGCGGAATTCCGCTATTTTTCTAGCCAAAGTGGTGTTGTTGTTTTTTTTAAAATCTCTTGTATATCCGTTAAAAATATGTTTAAATAAAATGATCAGCAGAATACGTTCTGATTTGGTTTGCTTGTTTAGCGAGGTTTTTGTCAGCTTCGTTTGTTCTCGTTGACATTCGGGAACACTCGGAAGTTAAATTGATGTAAATACCACGAGACTGTACGCAATAGAACGAGAAAACAATATGGCTGCACCCATTTGCTAGAAAATGTGTTTTAACTCCGTTCGTGCTTTTGTTTCTAATGCGTTGAACTTAATTCAATATGCAGGGCTGTGAAATTTCCGCGGATTCTGTTGCGAAAAATATCATCTTCACAAAACGTCTATTTTTGCATTAAAAATCATTGGGGGGGGGGGGGGGTCTAGTCGGTTTTAATCATAGGTTTTAATCGCCTTGCACGAGACCGGTGGCTCAGCCGGACTCGCGGAGTTTTATGCCAGCTGAGCGTGGAACACGTCTTGACTGCGACTCAGGAGCAGTGTTGCCAGATTGGGCGGTTTCAAGTGCATTTTGGTGGGTTTTGAACATATTTTGGGCTGCAAGATCAGACATAGTTAAGATGCCATCAAAAAGGAAAGCTAAGGAGGTGTTTGAGAGAGATGCAAAGAGGGCTAGAAAAGAACACACACACAGACAGACTGAAGGAAAAGATGAAAAAGAACAAGTTTGCAAAACTGAAAGAGATGGTGTTAAAGAAAAGAAAATTAAAAGACTTTCATTAGATGCTGTTTGACAGACTATGAACATTTTGTAAATAGCTTTAATAGAGGAATGCAAATACTATAGAACTAATAACTAATAGCCTTACTGAAAGATGAATTGAAAGAAATAGCTGGGAGTGATGCAAAGAGGAATAGAAGGAGCCAGAAGTAAAAGAAAAGATGTAAATAATAGAAACATTAGTTTTTTTAAACTTTTGCTCTGTAGACAAGAGACATTGTGACAGATTCTTGGAAAAAGCCAGGACATAATACAAGAATTAAGTGTAATTTGGAAGACAACAGGTATCTCTCACTTAAATATTGAGCATGATTTTTCACAAAGTCATTTTGAAAGGCCCATCAAAGTTTTCTTTTATTAACATTTCTTTAAATTGTTATTTACACATTTTTTTTTACTTTTATTTTGATTAAGAGATAAAATACATAGGCACTTATTAGATATTTCAAGGTATTTTACATGGATCTTTCATTTTAAAAGAGAAAACTGTTGATAGGTATTTTATATGGCAAAATGAAGACCAAGACAAATATTTACTTGTTGAGATCAATTTTTTACTTGCAGGAAATGCTCAGAATACACCATATAACACCTAAAATGGCTTGGTGTCCGGCTTATGCTGGGGGGCTGTGCCCCCCAGACCCCCCCTTTTCCTCCGATTTCTTATTTACAATTTCACAGCCCTGAGTATCTCATCTCATTATCTCTAGCCGCTTTATCCTTCTACAGGGTCGCAGGCAAGCTGGAGCCTATCCTAGCTGACTACGGGCGAAAGGCGGGGTACACCCTGGACAAGTCGCCAGGTCATCACAGGGCTGACACATAGACACAGACAACCATTCACACTCACACCTACGGTCAATTTAGAGTCACCAGTTAACCTAACCTGCATGTCTTTGGACTGTGGGGGAAACCGGAGCACCCGGAGGAAACCCACGCGGACACAGGGAGAACATGCAAACTCTGCACAGAAAGGCCCTCGCCAGCCCCGGGGCTCGAACCCGGACCTTCTTGCTGTGAGGCGACAGCGCTAACCACTACACCACCATGCCACCCCAGCCCTGAATATGTCGTGGAAAAAAAGATATCGTCCATAAAAGAGATAGTGGAACAGTGTCCGGGTTAGAAGTATATTCTTCAAAGCTACATTTTCATCTAATTTTTATAAATAACAATTTTTTTTTTGCCACTTATGTCATTCATTACAAAATACGGTATCAAATAGATACACATTATTGTTAAATTCTGTTGCTTTTCTATGTTAAATCTATGTAAAAAATGTGTTCTATAGCATCTTTAAATGTTAAAATCTCAACAGCTTCAGGGGGCTTGCAGCGCCCTTGACCCCTGCTGATAGTTTCTTACATTCCTCTATTTTTTTCAATTACTGCCGGGATCCCTGGGGTGCTCCGGTTTCCCCCACAGTCCAAAGACATTCAGGTTAGGTTAACTAGTGGCTCTAAATTGACCGTAGGTGTGAATGTGAGTGTGAATGGTTGTTTGTCTCTATGTGTCAGCCCTGTAATGACCTGGCGACTTGTCCAGGGTGTACCCCGCCTCTCGCCCAAAGTCAGCTGGGATAGGCTCCAGCTCGCCTGCGACCCTGAACAGGATAAGCGGCTACAGATAATGGACAGATGGATGTGAAAGTGGCTCAGATCAGAATGGAAAAGATCAGTGCTGAGTTTCCCAAAAGCATCGTCGCACAATGAACACTCTTTGTCCTAGTTAAGATGCTCTTAGCGTTAAGAGGCTTTTGGGAAACCCACCACAGATTGTGTGTGGTTTGTAGTGTTCAGAAAACAGATCTGAGTCACGTAGG
This sequence comes from Neoarius graeffei, assembly GCF_027579695.1. Taxonomy (NCBI): domain Eukaryota; kingdom Metazoa; phylum Chordata; class Actinopteri; order Siluriformes; family Ariidae; genus Neoarius; species Neoarius graeffei. The sequence continues at coordinate 80,360,988 of NC_083571.1, forward strand.
AACAAAAAACAAAGCAAAAAAAATCAGATTTGCACTCTGAAGGTAGCCTTATCTTAGAGCACTAATGTACAGACAGCACCAGGGTGAGGAGGATGTGCTTTAGGGAAGTAAGCTTCTCTCTGGACCATGTGACATAAAAAGGCACGAAAAGTATCACTTTCACTTCTCTGTTAGGAGAAAAGAAGCTAAAAAAGCGTATATGTTCAAATTTCGCTGTTAAAATCCTCATAAACCAGTACAAACGTGATTTGTAACGCAGCCATGATGTGCACTCTGACTCAGGCAGCGTCATTTATGTGTGGAACGACTGACTAGCGGTTCCGGCGTCGTCCATTTCCCTGCAGAGGGGAAATCATAGCAAAGAAATACTGCTAAACGCGGCTGTGTGTTTAGTATTAGGAATAAACCAAGTGGCAAAAGTATTATCGGGTAGGACATGTAAAGAATACTATTAGTAGTAGTATTTTTACTATTTATTAGTAAAGAAAACGAGAAATAAAAATAAAACGCGCCCCCATTTTTGTGCGAAATGGTACGTGCTGCTTTTCTGGCTGCTCTCGCGCTGCTGCTGCTTTAATGCCACATCACTGTATCTGTCAGCTGTGGGATTCGATCAAAAATATGAAGGTGTGTTCAGAAATCGGAGTCGCTGTTCAGGTTTGAGGTTGTATTATCAAGAAAGCGCTTTATGGGAGACTTCTGCTGCGATTCATGTCGTGTTTTGAGATGTGATGTATTGTGGGAGATGATGATGTGGAGAAGAACCTGACATGTCCTGTCCATGATGAGCTCACGCTCTAAATATGAATGGAAGGTGTGGTGAGAAGACAACAATAACAACAACAACAACAGCCGAGATTGTTATGACATCATCATAAATAACTTCAAGAAAGTATCTGAGAAGGTTATGAATGTTCAGGGACGAGTTCTGACATTTATTAAATGTGCCTTGGGACTGAACTGAAATGTAAAAGTGGACTATTTTAGTTGTATACACACATTACAAGCTGTAAAATTAGGTCTCCTCCTGATTATTTCGACCCAGCCGTCTACAGGATACCAAGATCCTACCAGAAGCTATAATGCTGGACTCCAAAACGAAGGACTTGTGTCGTATCTGTGCACGGGAGCTGTACGGTAACCAGCGCAGATGGATCTTCAACCCGACAGCCAAGCTGAGCCTGCAGGTGTTGCTGTCGCACGCTCTGGGAAGGCAGCTGGGCCGGGACGGGCGCCGAGAGTTTGCGTGCAGTAAGTGTGCCTTCATGCTGGACCGCATGTATCGCTTTGATACAGTGATAGCCCGGGTCGAGGCTCTGTCCATCGAGCGAATGCAAAAACTCCTGCTTGAGAAAGAGCGGCTTCGGCAGTGCATAGGCGGGCTCTATCGCAAAAACAACCCGGAGGAAATTGATTCTGAAATGGTTAAAAGCACAGCAGAGGCTTCACTTGTGGACACGCCGGCCCAGTCTGATATCAAGTACAGCTCTCTGTTAGAAGAGGATCTGACGTACTCTGTGTACGAGTGCTGGGCTGAGCATGATTCTCAGGAATGTGCTACAGGTCCACACCAACAAGCTGCACATCACCATCACCACCACCACCAGTGCCATGCTGGATCGGAAACTGGCACAGCACAGCGCTCCAGGAAGTGCAGGGGATGTACCACATTGCGAGTGGCTGACTCCGATTACGAAGCCATCTGTAAAGTGCCCAGGAAAGTAGGCAGAAGCACCTCATGTGGACCCTCAACCCGCTACTCCGTTAGCAATCTGGCCAGCACAGAAGAGACATGCCCTGAATCAGAACCTCGAGAGCCAGCCGCTCAGTCATCAAGTCTGACAGAGATCAGCCAAACTGCAGAAACTGCTGTCGAGGAAAACGTCAGTCTCAGTCCGGCAACATCGATCGAGTCTCTGGACGCTACGGGTGACGTCAGTCAGCCCTGCTCACTAGTCCATTCAGACCTCCTGCAGGGACAGATGGAGGAGGAGAAAGTCATGACCCAGATCTCCAGGTCAGAGCAGAGCCCCAAAACAGGACTGGAGCTGGCTCTCAGCCTGGTCAAAAGTTTCGAGTGCCGTCCAGTGCGGGTTTTTCGAGGCAGCCGACTGCCTGTCCCAATCAAGCCTGTAGCCACGCACCAAATCCCTCAGGCAGCAATGGACTGTTCGTTCTTTCTCCAACCTGCTGATATGGTTCCTCTCAGCATCCAGCTGGACCTGGCTGAGATCGAGGCACTTTGGCTGGATGATTTTGTTCCATGTGGAACTCTGGGCTTCCAGGAGGTAGTTGAGAAAATCACAAAGCAACTAAATTTAGTATGATACTCGTGATTATATTTCAACTTCATATCTGCTTGAAGCAGGCGGCACGGTGGTGTAGTGGTTAGCGCTGTTGCCTCACAGCAAGAAGGTCCTGGGTTTGAGCCCCATGGCCGGCGAGGGCCTTTCTGTGCGGAGTTTGCATGTTCTCCCCGTGTCCGCGTGGGTTTCCTCCGGATGCTCCGGTTTCCCCCACAGTCCAAAGACATGCAGGTTAGGTTAACTGGTGACTCTAAATTGACCGTAGGTGTGAATGTGAGTGTGAATGGTTGTCTGTGTCTATGTGTCAGCCCTGTGATGATCTGGCGACTTGTCCAGGGTGTACCCCGCCTTTCGCCCGTAGTCAGCTGGGATAGGCTCCAGCTTGCCTGCGACCCTGTAGAAGGATAAAGCGGCTAGAGATAATGAGATGAGATGAGATCTGCTTGAAGCATTGAAAAGGAGAAAGTTCTGGGGCATAGGGTCATCTTTTGCCTTTTTAGACGTTTGTGTGTCTGGAGAAGCCTCTTGGCTATATTTCCTAATTCGTTGATCACTCAGTGTTCTCTTAACAACACATTCACTGCCATGACAACTGTTGTTGCAGGCAACAGTGCTTACTACTACAAGCCAGTCCTTAGAGGAGTTTTCCCTTGTTGTGTCTTTAAATACTCACATACATACACACACACACACACACACACACACACCAAAAGTGTTTACTAAAGTAGTAGCACGTATAAGATTGCCTTTTCTTTCATCATCATCATTACCATAGTAACGCACTGGTCTTAGTATAAACCAGGGCCCAACCTAACTGATAAGGTATTTTTGGCAACGATACTGATTTTAAAAAAAAAAGGTCTATGATTTCCGATAACCGATATTATCGACCGATACCCACCTCGAAAAAAATCAAACATCTTCATTCATCTCATCATCTCTAGCCGCTTTATCCTGTTCTACAGGGTCACAGGCAAGCTGGAGCCTATCCCAGCTGACTATGGGCGAAAGGCAGGGTACACCCTGGACAAGTCGCCAGGTCATCACAGGGCTGACACATAGACACAGACAACCATTCACACTCACACCTACGGTCAATTTAGAGTCACCAGTTAACCTAACCTGCATGTCTTTGGACTGTGGGGGAAACCAGAGCACCCGGAGGAAACCCACGCGGACAACATGCAAACTCCGCACAGAAAGGCCCTCGCCAGCCCCGGGGCTCAAACCCAGGACCTTCTTGCTGTGAGGCGACAGCGCTAACCACTACACCACCGTGCCGCCCCACATCTTCATTCAAATAGAAATATATTAAAATATTACGAATAGTACAAAAATAATCAAGAAGGCCTAAATGTACATGGGGGAAAAACATTATGAACTGTGTATACAGCAAAATTACTTTAATTAGGCTGATATACATAACTATTGAAACTGGAAACATGCACATTTATTAGTTATGCATTTTTCAGGTATAGCTTACTTAATGAGAAAAATAATGTTGAATCCATCTCCATCACTCAAATATAGCATATATGCAATTTTAATATAACTACGAAATAATTTAGGAGACTTTATTCATTTATTTATAGAGGAACTGTACAAAATAATTTTACTTCAACTTTTTAAAAAATGCGATTTGTACATTTGTATGATATTTATTTGTGTGTACAACTGCTACTCCACTGCACTCTGCTTGGGTCAGCTGATTGTTGGGATTTGTGGCGTTCCAAACATTGTGTTGCCAACAGTGGAGTTGCAGTGTGCCCTCTGGTGGACAAACTAAGCAATGACAACACTCATAACATGGTTAAAACATAACATCGTCTGTCTTTTTGTTTCTTATTGTCATGTATCAGCTGTTATAAACGCCGATACAGATTTATCAGCAATTAGCTCAGATTGGCCGATAATATTTATCAGGTTTATTGGTTGGACCTTGGTATAAACCATGTGTTTAGATTATGGCAGTGCTACATTGGTGATAAAGCAGCAGGTGGGCATTAAAACTAGACGGCCTTTCAATTTCATAAAATCTGTGAAATTTAGTTCCCTCTGAAATTTGGTCATTCTGATGTATGTTTATTTCTGTCATATATATATATATATATATATATATATATATATATATATATATATATATATATATATATATATAATATAAAAACCCAGGCCATTCTGTGGCTGGGAAGTTATTTAATTTGAGGGGATTCCCAAGCAAATAATGTGCATGGAATTGCACGCTTCGTGCAGTCAAGCAGACAGATGAAGTCCGTGTGCGCATGCGCAGGTTTACTTTGAGCGTGCACTGACAGTTCCATCATTCTGTCGCTAAACGAACAGCTGATCACACCGAGGTGCTCGCTGACCACCGATATTTATTAGTTTGGTCCTGCGTTTCCTTTCCTTCGCAACATAACGTATTTTCTTCTCGCTTTCCGTTACTGTAGTCGGTCTTTCACGGTTCATTCGCACACTCATGTCCTCCATTTTTCTCTCCTGTTTCAAATTTGTATCCCACAATGCCATGCGTGAACAGGGAACACCCACCACATGATACATGACGTAGTATCTTGTATTGGGTCATGGTGAAGCAGGAAAAAATAGCGGAGAATTTAGGGCCACATGGCCCTAAATTCATGAATTGCTCTATTAAAAAAAAAAAAACCTACTAAAATTGGAAGTCTGTGATTCGAATTCAGTAGCTTTCGGTCCACTAAACAAAAATAACTGGGTGTCAGGGAAAATTCTTTTTATGACCTACACTTGAAAAATCTGAAAGGCAGTATAGCTTTAACACTGTGTCACTCATTCAAGATCCAGTGTTGGCTCTGGGTCTCTGGCTCTAGACTGGACTATCCAAGGCCAGCTTTAATCCATTAACACCACAGCATGCAGCACAGGACAATATCCCTTATACACTCTTCCTCCTTTGGGAGAGAACATAACCCTTGATCTCTGCTGTCTGAAATATAGATGAAAAGCAACAGACCACCATTAGGCAAATATATGCACAGGAATTACAAAAGACTTTTGCCATGAAGATAATTTTATGAATTTATGGATTTGGGCAGCCTGAGACACTCCTGAGAGGAGTGAAAGTAAGCGCAGATAGAGTCCGACTGAAAATAAGGAAATGAATGACGTGCCATCCAGGAAAAAGGGACTTCCTGTGGAAGGCATAGAGAGTGACTGTATCAGCGTAGTGTTAGCAACAGTGTAAACATACACACTTCTGAGATACCGTGCTATCTTTTAATCAGTAAAAAATTTAAATAACTGTAACTCAAAACAAATTTGACGAAGAAGTTTTTTTCCACTATTTTTAATGTTGTAAAATGAACATTAAAAAGAGATTATTTAAAAAACTTCCTTTCATTAAGTCATTTTAAACATGGCAAATAAGAGTATCATTTATTATTATTATTAGCATCCCTGTTTTCCTGGCAGTTTTTTTTAAAGAAACCTGTACATCATGTATCAGAGAAATGGTTTGAAATATCATGATATGATATTTTTTGTCATATCACCCAACTCTAATGCAGTCTGGGTAGTGTTGAGGATATGCATCGATATCTCATCTCATTATCTCTAGCCGCTTTATCCTGTTCTACAGGGTCGCGGGCAAGCTGGAGCCTATCCCAGCTGACTACGGGTGAAAGGCGGGGTACACCCTGGACAAGTCGCCAGGTCATCACAGGGCTGAAACATAGACACAGACAACCGTTCACACTCACATTCACACCTACGGTCAATTTAGAGTTACCAGTTAACCTAACCTGCATGTCTTTGGACTGTGGGGGAAACCGGAGCACCCGGAGGAAACCCACGCGGACACGGGGAGAACATGCAAACTCCACACAGAAAGGCCCTCGCCGGCCACGGGGCTCGAACCCGGACCTTCTTGCTATGAGGCGACAGTGCTAACAACTACACCACCGTGCCGCCCGTGCATCGATATGTATCTCAGAAAATATATTATGAATATTCATTAGGAAATTAAATCTATGAGAATAATGTGCAAAGGTAAATGAAATAAGAACGTACAGATTGGAGAATTTCATCTCTGAAACGTGTGTATGTGTGTGCGCTTATCAGAAGCTGATTGCGGAGCAGCAGGTTCAGTTGGTGCAGTATGAAAACGCAGCTGGTCAGTGTGTGACTGAACTACAGAAGGCCCAGCTACAGGTCCAGTCTCTCCAAACTAAGATCCGAGAGAATGAAGCAAAGAACAAGGTACCCAACCGTGTTATTGTTTCGGCTTTATTACAATCTTGATATGTAAAAACGGCTTTACCTCAAAGTTATTATTAAGTTGTTGTTCAGTTTTTTGTTAAAGTGCATTTCACGGGTAAATTCAGGAGCAAGATCAGTGGCGGCTCCTGAATTTTTTTTCAGGGGGGGCAATTTTCCCCCGTTATGTCTACACGGACCGTAAATGTCCACAGGACTGAAGTAAATTGACCTAGGTAGCAAATCAATTGGCCGAACTTGTTTTTGCCTGGTAAATTCAGATATCAATATAGACAATATCTCTTCTCTCCACTAGGTGGCAACACTGAACAAGTTAAAGGTGGCAAACTAAGATAGCCTAGTAAACTAGACCCACCCGCCTAGCGCCAAAAATATTTTTGCCCACGAGTGGCAAATATTCACATTTAGTCTGGCTTGCCAGGCTAAAACTAAGGAAGATTCATCGTGAAGCCTTGAAAGCAAAACATCACAATCAATTAATATTACATTACTCATTTATTTTCTCATATTATTCCAGTATTCTATAATAAGTAGACACAAATTCTTAATCTCATCTCATCTCATTATCTGTAGCCACTTTATCCTGTCCTACAGGGTCGCAGGCAAGCTGGAGCCTATCCCAGCTGACTACGGGTGAAAGGCGGGGTACACCCTGGACAAGTCGCCAGGTTATCACAGGGCTGACACATAGACACAGACAACCATTCACACTCACATTCACACCTACGGTCAATTTAGAGTCACCAGTTAACCTAACCTGCATGTCTTTGGACTGTGGGGGAAACCGGAGCACCCGGAGGAAACCCACACAGACACGGGGAGAACATGCAAACTCCACACAGAAAGGCCCTCGCCGGCCACGGGGATCGAACCTGGACCTTCTTGCTGTGAGGCGACAGCGCTAACCACTACACCACCGTGCCGCCCACAAATTCTTAATTATAAACATATTCTAATTTCTTCAATTCTAAAGAATGCAATTAAAGTGGCAGGATATAAATCCAAAACAAGTGTTTATTTAAGTTTTGAAAAAGATGAAGAAAAGCATAACCATCAAACAAACATGTGCAGCTTAATTATGTGTTTTTTTATATGGAATTGCACCATTTTAACAACAAATAATAATTCTAAATAAATTCTGCAGTTTTTTTTCCCAAGAATTCCTCCAGAAAGCCATGCCTTAAAAGGAAATTTAAAGTATTACAAGCATGTCAATGAACACAAAAGGCTTTAGTTATTTAGCTATATACACACAAGGTTACACAAGGTTTTGTAGTCAGTGCAACTTGGCTTAACAAGTTGGAAAAAAGGTAAGGTGCTGCTGGCTCCAATGAACACATACTGTACAATATATAAAAACTGAAAATATGCTTAATTTACACCAAGTCAGAGAGAACTTGAGGCTACTGAAATATTCCAAGCATGGCAATGTTAAACTGCCATTGGTAAAACAAAAACATGGCAATGTTAAACTGCCATTGGTAAAACACACACACAACTTTTGCCTAGTAAATTCAAATATCAGATATCACTGTACCGTCTGCTGTGCTACTTCCAGGGTGGAAGAGAACGCAAGGGTAGCAAAAAAGAGCACTGACTACATCACAGCCAGCTCGCCAAGTTTTCCGGTGGTACCAGTTCTTGTTAAAACCTCTTGAGTAGGTCTTTTCCCCCTTCGTAGACACTTGCTTGATGTTTAAATTGGGTCTAGGAGGTCCTAGCTGTTTGATTGCCGTTTTCTCCTCATTGGTACGACGACTAAAGGGAACTTCTTTCAGAGACGCTATCGTATTGTTGCACTCAACACTCGCCATATTCTTCATAGAATGTTCACACATTTCCCGCGCAAGTTACGTTTTCCAGCCCAAAATTATGTTCAAAACCCGCCAAAATGCACTTAAAACCAATCTGGCAACACTTGCGCGGCGCAACAGGCGTATGACGTAAGCATGCTGCTTGTGCGAGCACATAAAACCTAATAGAAAATGCATTGGGAGCAGGATTTTCGAAAAAAAAAACGTATGTACCATTAGTGTCAATGGGAGATTTTGGGGCAAATCTGAACCTGACAGAAATTGCCCCAAAAGGGCGTGGCTACACCAGGCGCGACCTTAGCCTGATTGGACAATGACATTACTGTTGGTAGTAGGAGTAGATAAAAAAAAAATCTCCCTCCCTGTTTGGGAGTGCGTCGCCCAAATCGCCCCTATTAACGAGCCGCCAGTGAGCAAGATCAATGTAATTCTCCTATTTTATATTAAACTTTGGTCAAATATCTGTAACATTCTGCATTTTGTGCAATTTTTTTACCTTGCGCAGTACCAGAAAAATTCAGCTGAAATCAAGCCATTTGAGGCGAATTGGTCCGCCTCTGAAAAAACTTGCCATTTGGATTTCCCGGCAAACATTGATTTTCGTGACGTCGCGTGTGGGATGCCTCCCTCTGAATCCTACGTCAGCGCTGGTTCGTTTATGAGAAAACGACCTGGTGGTTTTCTGCAAATTTCTTCAACGTTATCGCGTAATTATTAAAATGGTTAACAGATGTATCATAGGAGGGTGTAGCAACACCAATCTTGATGGGATTAGTACTCATCGTTTCCCAAAAGACCGGACAATGAGAGAGAAATGGGAGCGCTTGGCCTACACAGGCTGTGCACTGAAACCATGCAAAGCTCGCGCAGCCTGCTGGCGCTTCCGCAGGTAACGTCACAAATCTGGCTCCAGACTCCCTTGGGATTTTTCCAGATGCGTTTTGTTATTTTATTTTTTTCTGCTGTAGACAGATGGCCTTGTGCAAAATTACCCTTCTGGATGAGTGTGTAAAGGGACATACTTTCATATAAAAAAAAAAACAAAATTGGTCCAGAATATGCACTTTAAGCGTGTAACTAGTTTTGGGGTGAAAATTCCACTGAGACCTGGCAACCCTTTGAATGTGAATGCCTGGTCTGACACCTAATGTTGAATTAAGCATGTTTAATTTTTGTTAAAATGATTCGCTGCATGTGACACAGATAACCTTAAGGATGTGTTTTTGGTATCTAAGGAAGTACAGGATGTATACATGTCAGCTTTTCCTGATATTTCTGTGGATGTGCAGGAGCTGCAGCAGCGACTTGCAGTTATGGAGTGTGAGCTGTTCTCTTTCCGGGAGACAGCACGAGGACAGGAGAGGACTATCCAGACTCTAAGCGACTCTCTTAGCACCAAGGACAACGAGGTGTGTTCTCCTCCACAACTCGTGTCTCTTCGGGTATCTTCTGAACTGGACCACATGCAGGCGACACCACTGAAGATAATGCAGTCGTAAATCAAACAAACAAACAAAAATAGGTACCCTATGGGTACATGTGGCTACTGCTTATAAATAAAATAGTTTTCTGATACCATATCCATACAGTAAATATATATAATATATATAAAATTTACCAGCTGGGAGGTTCGTATCATGAAATACCGTGACCGAGGTCTTGAAAATACTGACCAAGGCCTCTGGGCCAAGGTCAGTATTTTCAAGACCGAGGTCATGGTATTTCACAATACGGACTGACCTTAAGCTGGTAAATAATATATTTATTTTTTTCTTTACCAAATTCTAACAGAAAATGAGAGCGCCCGAAAGGGAAACCATATTTATAACAAATCTGCTACAAGATGTGAGCGAGGACGACTCGTACACCTCGCCATTTTTCTTTGTTGCGGACATGAAAAAGTTGCACAGCAACATGTTTAGTTCTTCGCCAGGTATGTCTTCCACCTTTCGACGTTCAGTTAGGTTTCGACAGAACTTCTCAAAGACATCGAGGTTGTAGGTCGTCTTTTTTGTTGTATTTTCTGCCCTTTGCTCCTCAATAAACTACTGTATTTGGGGGCGTCATGGCTCAGTTGGATAAGGCGCCATACCATAAATCCGGGGACCGGGGTTCGATTCTGACCCGAGGTCATTTCCCGATCCCTCCCTGTCTCTCTCTCTCCCGTTCATTTCCTGTCTCTACACTGCCCTATCTAATAAAGGTGAAAAAAAAAGCCCCCCAAAAAATATAATATATCTTTAATAAACTGCTGGATTTGCTCGGCATTAGCAACAGTTACAGGTTTTTGGCTTTCTCCTGAAATGTTTTCTTTTATTTCGTCTTCATCAGGGTAGTAAAAAGACTGTCGTTATCGCTATCCATGCTGTAAAATTAATGCTATTATACTGAGAAATGCGAAAATAAATGTTGACAAAAAAATTGCTACTATGTTTGTTGTTGTTGTGAATGAGCGAGTCGCCAAAGGTCCGTAACCGGGGTCCGGATCGTAAAATATATATATACCCGTATATATATCGTGAAAAAAATAAATACATGTTATCAATTATACTCGCCTCATCTCTTGCAAGCATCACCAAGCTGTGAGCAGCATCAGGGCTTTGTTACAGTGCTGTGAACTATATCTATTTTCAAAATAGTAAGAAAGCACTTGTTCATGAATTGTCTTAGCCTAAATATCGGACAAAAAGCTCAAAAAAAAAAAAAACAACTTACAAAACATTTCATTTTACCTTTCAGAAGAACCAAACAAAAGCTGTGATGATCAAAACGTACAGCACCCTCCACAATTATTGGCACCCCTCGTTAAGATATGCTCTTAGGCTTCTAATAAATTCATTTTTTTAAATAATATAGGACAGTGCAAAAAAAGAGAAAAATCCAACCTTTAATTCAAGTGCATTTATTCAGTGGGGAAAAAAATCCCACATTAAGAAATAATTCTTTTACATGAAATCATGTGTGCCACAATTATTGGCACCCCTGATGTTAATACTTTGTACAACTCCCTTTTGCCAACAAGACAGCACTTAATATTCTCCTATAACATTTCACAAAATGGGAGAATACAGAGAGAGGGATATTCAACCATTCCTCTTTGCACAATCTCTCTAAATCGTCCAGAGTCCTGGGTCCTCTCTTATGCACTCTCCTCTTCAGCTCACCCCACAGGTTTTCAATTGGGTTGAGGTCTGCGAGACTGAGATGGCCATAGGAGGAGCTTGATTTTGTGTCTTGTGAACCATTTTTGTGTCGATTTGGCCACATGTTTAGGGTCATTATGTTGCTGAAAGACCCAGTGACGACCCATCTTCAGCTTTCGGGCAGAGGCCACCAGATTTTGATTTAAAATGTCCTGGTATTTCAAAGAGTTCATGATGCCATGCAGCCTAACAAGGTTCCTGGGGCTTTTGGAAGAGAAACAAGCCCACAGCATCACCGATCCTCCCCCATACTTCACAGTGGGCATGAGGTGCTTTTCCGCATACTCATCTTTTGTGATGTATTAGAGTGTTTGTTGCCAAAAAGCTCTATCTTGGTCTCATCTGACCAAAGCACACGGTCCCAGCTGAAGTCCCAGTACCGCTTGGCGAACTCCAGTCGTTTACATTTATGCTTGTAAGTGAGAAAAGGCTTTTTCCGTGCATGCCTCCCAAACAGCTTGTTGGCATGTAGATAGCACCTGATGGTTGTTATGGAGACTTTGTGACCCCAAGATGCTACTCTCTGATGCAATTCTCTAACAGTGAGCTTTGGAGAACTTTTTACTTCTCTTACCATCCTCCTCACTGTGCGTGGTGGCAAGATAAACTTGCATCCTCATCCAGGCTTGTTTGCCACTGTTCCGATTGTTTTAAACTTCTTGATGATTCCTCTGACTGTAGATATGGGCAGGTGTAGGCGAGTGGCTATTTTCTTGTAGCCATTGCCTGACTTATGAAGGTCGACACACATCTGCCTTACTTGAATGGTGTGTTCTCTTGTCTTTCCCATGTTGAAGAGTGGATAAGAGAAATAGGCCTCTGTGTCACATCATATTTATACCCCAGGGAAACAGGATGTGATGAATTACTAATTAAAGGTTCCTAGATACTCCGATCAACTTTATAAACTACAGTAGAAATGACAGAAATGCTTCAATTACATTTATTTTCTAGGAATTGTTATGGGTGCCAATAATTATGGAACAGGTGATTTTATGAAAAATAATTATTTCTTAGTCAGGGATTTTTTTATTATTTTTTTAATTCACTTGAGTTAAGGGTTACATTTTTCTACAATTTTCAGTGTGAGATTATGCTTCTGCAATAAAAATTGAATTTATTTTAAGGCTTTTAATGCATCTTAATCAGGGGTGCCAATAATTGTGGAGGGCGCTGTAAATTTTCTTAAAATAAACACCACTTACTTGATATCGAATCAGTAGCCTTGGCGAACCACAAGGTGAATTTCATTTATCTTTTTAATCTGTTGATTATCTTCCGATACTACGAAGTTATAACGAGGTTTTTCTTTTCGTTTCTGGTTCTGATTGGTTCCGAAGTTTATCAAGAAATAGAACGCATACATGTCAACCTTTGGTCAATCAAACTTGTATAACCAACCTCCAAAATCCATATTTCCCTTATAAAATCCGTATAAGATGCAAATTAAAATAATTTATCTAAAATTTGAATGATAATTAACAATGATATATCCAAGTTACTTTTTATTCAATATTAATAACAATAAACCTTCAGAATGAATACAAAGCTCCAATGTGTGACAAAAACACAAAGTGTCACTCTAATGTTCTGAATTGTACTCCATGACAGCTTTTTTAGCAGTCTGCACCAATACCTCACTAGGCTGCATGTCACAGCAAGTGTCTGTGTTGATCTTGCTGGAGTGCCCATTCAGAATCTTTTCAGTCGCTAGTGAAAGTCTCTCAGGTGGAAATACGCGTTTCAAACAAAATGTTACTTCCGGGTTGGCGGGATTCTCGCAATGCGGTGTGCGCATGATCAAAAGTGGAACGAAGTCTCGCTACCACAAGATAACGCGCGATTTCATAAGACTCTTTACTGGCTGTCTGTGCTTTCTGTGGTGTACAGTACGTTTGTAAATGTTATGCGCTCTTTTATCATCGTGGGAATTGATTATAACTCTAAATAAATATTGAAGTTTTTTAAAGAATCCGTATAACTTTATTTGTACGCCCGTATACTACGTTTATTGAATCAAATCCGTATAAAATACAGACATTCCGTATAGGTTGACATGTATGAGAACGGGTAATTGAACTTGATCAGGATAAGCGCTGATTGGTTACGAAGTTTTGCTATTGTTACGCTCATTCTTACATTCTTATACTTGTTCTTGTGCACCTTTGATAACGTAAGATCAACTGTTCATATCGTGAGATCATGATTCGCTGTTCTGGTGATTGTAATACTTATGCGCATGCACGATTGTTGCACTCTTCCATTCATACAGCACGATGACATAGTGGCTACCGCCTCTATATGAGGCAGTAACCACAAAAACTAGTGTGACAAGTAACTGCGTGCTGATTTAAAGGTGCAGGAGTCAGGATTATTTAAGACTGAATCTTTAGCTGTCAGGTAGGTGAATTGTCAAAATACTGGACAGACGTTTTTCTTTCTTTTCCAATAACGATACCCATACTGAAAACCATCCCATGTGTTTTTAAAAACTCCTGAACTTTTTAAATTATATTTTCATATATATATATCACTTCACTTATGGTCTGCATCACGTGTGACGACCGGAGGCTCTCATATGACGTCGCACGCGGCGCCTTTTGGAACGGTTGACTAGTGCATCCTCGGATAATTGGCGGCCATCTCTCAGTCTGCTGCGCCAGGCATCCCTGTCTTTAGAGAGATTGAACCAGGAGGAAAGGTCGAATCCGAAGGCTTTCAGGTCCTCCTTGATACAATCCTTCCAGCGCTTCTTCGGGCGGCCTCTGTTTCACTTACCGAACGCTAATTCGCTGAAGAGAAGCTGCTTTGGGATATGGCAGTCCTCCATGCGGCAAACATGGCCCAGCCAATGGAGCCTATTGAGGCGGCTCATAGTCTCGATGGATGAAGTTTTTGCTCTGTCAAGGACTTCCAGATTAGTTACCTTGTACCACCATCTGATATTCAAAAGCTGGCATAGGGATCGCTGGTAGAATCCTTCCAAGCTTCTGAGCTATATAATTTTTTTCTTTTTTAATGAAGAAATAAATAGCTAAAATATGACTTACACAAAACTGCAGATAAAAAAAAAAATATTTTAAATGCTTTCACTTCCATGACAAATATAACATAAAAGATAAAGTATAAATATAATCAGGGCGGCACGGTGGTGTAGTGGTTAGCGCTGTCGCCTCACAGCAAGAAGGTCCGGGTTCAAGCCCCGTGGCCGGCGAGGGCCTTTCTGTGCGGAGTTTGCATGTTCTCCCCGTGTCCGCGTGGGTTTCCTCCGGGTGCTCCGGTTTCCCCCACAGTCCAAAGACATGCAGGTTAGGTTAACTGGTGACTCTAAATTGACCGTAGGTGTGAATGTGAGTGTGAATGGTTGTCTGTGTCTATGTGTCAGCCCTGTGATGACCTGGCGACTTGTCCAGGGTGTACCCCGCCTTTCGCCCGTAGTCAGCTGGGATAGGCTCCAGCTTGCCTGTGACCCTGTAGAACAGGATAAAGCGGCTAGAGATAATGAGATGAGATGATCATCTGTCCATCCTGCAGAAGGGGGAGGAGTTATACAGTTTGATGGCCACTGGTAGGAAAGACCTCCTGTGGCGTTTTGTGGTGCTCCTCGGTGGCCTCGGTCTCCCACTGAAGATGCTCTGATATGACACCCCTGTGTCATGCAGGGGGTGGGAGGGATTGTCCAGAATACTGAGACGTTTCCTCAGCATCCTCCTGTCTGACACCTCCACCAATGACTCCAGTTCCACTCCCAGGACAGACCCAGCTTTCCTGATGAGCTTGTTGAGTCTATTGGCATCAGCTGCCTTCACCCAGCACACCCTAGCATAGAAAATGATGCTGGCCACCACAGAGTGATAAAATATCTGCAGCATGGAACGCCTGAGTCTCCTGAGGAAAAACAGGCGGCTCTGACCTTTCTTGTATAAGGCATCTGTGTTTTTTATCCAGTCCAGTTTATTGTTTATATGGACGTCCAGGTACTTATATGTTAGGACTTTTAAAAATTAAAAAAGTGATTACATTCTTAAATTTATTTATTATTATTTATTTTTATTTAAATTTGTGAAATCCAATCCCAATCTTTTCCACTTGTTAGTCGGACTGAATTCATTTCTTTTTTCCCCACCAACCCACCTCTCATTCTGGCCCATGTACACGAGCATGGCTCAGACATTCAACCATCCAAGTTCTAACAACATAAACTAATGAAATTCGGCTTGTAGCGATTTGCGAGGATGCTCTCGCTGTCTTGTTTTTCTTTGTAATGAGCTCTCATGGGATTTTCAGCTGGCCTTCCTTACTCTTCACATCGTATCACTAGCAGTATTAGCTGCTCAAGAGTTTGATGTATGTAATCTAGCATCACATACATTTCTATGAAGGTGATTCATCCAAAGTAAAACTAAGGAATAAAAATGTATCGATTCAATCCGTGATTTATGTAAAAGCAGCTATTCAGACAGTTCAATACTTTAGACAGATTGTGTTTACAAAGAAGTCCTGGAGGAACACCGCTAATCCTGCGTACAACTTCAAGTCCGGTAATAAACTCGCCAGCATTAAATGGTGCCATCTTGGATAAGCGCTTGCACTGGATTCCAATATATATTCCTTCCTGAACAAACGAAGTGAAGACGCACTGGGGGCGTGTCTATGTCTAAAAAAGACTGATGGGGCCAGTGTAAACCCAGACGAGCACTTTGCACCAGATTGCAGTTTTCCAAACAGCTACTGTACATGATATACTCGTGCTGATGCCAGAACATAAACAACGTCTTTTTGATCATGTCCTATTATATTTTTGCACATTTAAGGACGTATCAGTTGAGGGAAGATCAGTCTGTGTGAATTTCAGTGTAATATTTTTGAACGGGAGTGTATTTGTTTGTATTTTATTGGCCTAGATTGCTGACCTCCACCAGCTTCATGAAGAGCAGAAGCAGCTTTTGGTTTCTCTGAAGCAGCAGAACCAGCAACAGCAGCTGCAGAAGTTGCAGGCGAGAAGTTCATATGCGCTTTCATATACTCTTTCATGTACATTCTCATACACACTCATTTCTCAAAGTCAAGCATCTCTGAGAAACAATTTAAATGTGTGTGTGTAGACGTCCACTACAGCACCTAGTCCACTGCAGGCCGAGCTATTGGAGCTTCAGGCCTCTTTATTTTCAACCCAGCTGGAGCTGCAGAGCGTCCAAAGATCCCAGCGCCAGGCCCAGAGAAGAGAGGACGAGCTGGCACGTGCCAACCAGCGCCTCTTCGCCGATCTCCAGGGGGTGCAGCGCCATCGCCAGGAAGCTGAGAAACACAATCAGGTGAGAGCTGAAAAAGCAAAAGTAGGTATCTTCGTCTGTGTGTGTGAGAGATCTCATCTCATCTCATTATCTCTAGCCGCTTTATCCTGTTCTACAGGGTCGCAGGCAAGCTGGAGCCTATCCCAGCTGACTACGGGTGAAAGGCGGGGTACACCCTGGACAAGTCGCCAGGTCATCACAGGGCTGACACATAGACACAGACAACCATTCACACTCACATTCACACCTACGGTCAATTTAGAGTCACCAGTTAACCTAACCTGCATGTCTTTGGACTGTGGGGGAAACCGGAGCACCCGGAGGAAACCCACACGGACACGGGGAGAACATGCAAACTCCACACAGAAAGGCCCTCGTCGGCCACGGGGCTCGAACCCGGACCTTCTTGCTGTGATGCGACAGCGCTAACCACTACGCCACCGTGCCGCCCTTTGTGTGAGAGATATTAAATTAATTTGTCATTCCTCCATAGGAGCTGCTTGCGGCTCTGCAGAGAGCACGCTCAGACCTAGAGCAGATGGAGGAGAAGTGGAACGAGGGAGAGCGAGACAAGGAGAGAGAGGTGGAGGAAAGAGAGAGAACCATCAGGGAGCTGAAGACCAAACTGCAGCACAAAGAGCGTCTGCTGCACGTGAGCCGCAAACACACACAGCGCACACGTTAAGCGGTAGTCAGACTGGACTTATCTTCTCTCTACATTAATCGCAAAAAACATTTGATTCATGTTTAAGTACTGATTATTGATTTATGCTTCTTAATTCTACTCCTCCTCCAAAGGACTACACTGAACTGCTGGATGGACAGAAAGAAGCAGGCGGAAACAGAGACATTCTCGTCCACAAGCTCAAGCTGCGCATTCAGGAGAGAGACCGAGCCCTGGAGGTAGACACCTGTGCATAAACATACAGGACAAAAACGGTTTTCTGCTAACTTGGAATATGACAAAACAATAAAAAATACCTGTGATGGTTGTGTCCTTTTCTGAAGCGTGCAGTAGACGAGAGATTTGTGTGTGTGGAGCAGAAGGAGGCCGAGGTGCGCAAGCTGCAGCTGCTCCTCCGAGAGAAAGAGAGGGACCTGCAGAAACTGCGCTGTGTGCTGTCCAATAATGAGGAGACCATTACGGTATTATTCTCTCACACCCTTGTCACCCAGATTTAACTTTCTAGCGTGTCGTTTAAATGTCATATATGTTTGTTTTGTGTTAGAGTTTGGAGGTGTTGTTGCGAGGTAAATGTGTAGAGTTGGAGCAGGTGAGTGAAGCCTGGAGAGGCAGCCAGCGTGTCCAGCGTGAGTGTGAGGACAGACACAACTGCAGCATGAGTGAGAGAGACACACTCATCAGCCAGCTCCAGACAACACTACAAACACGCACGAAAGAGGCTGAGGTAAAGACTGGATTTATTTTGGTCTCAGCAACATGTATTTGTCAAACGAGGTCCTAATTGCTGTCATTCGGAGCCCCTAAGTCCCTTTTAAAAAAAAAAAAAGTTGATGAAGGGGCGGCACGGTGGTGTAGTGGTTAGCGCTGTCGCCTCACAGCAAGAAGGTCCGGGTTCGAGCCCCGGGGCCGGCGAGGGCCTTTCTGTGTGGAGTTTGCATGTTCTCCCTGTGTCCGCGTGGGTTTCCTCCGGGTGCTCCGGTTTCCCCCACAGTCCAAAGACATGCAGGTTAGGTTAACTGGTGACTCTAAATTGACCGTAGGTGTGAATGTGAGTGTGAATGGTTGTCTGTGTCTATGTGTCAGCCCTGTGATGACCTGGCGACTTGTCCAGGGTGTACCCCGCCTTTCGCCCGTAGTCAGCTGGGATAGGCTCCAGCTTGCCTGCGACCCTGTAGAACAGGATAAAGCAGCTACAGATAATGAGATGAATGATAATAATTATTTATTTATTTATTTATTTAAATTTATATATCCTTTTTTTATTTATATATCCATCTGTACAGCCAATCAACTGTCAGAAACATCTCATCATATTTATGGAGTTCAGGCTTCTGAATTTATTTATTCAAATATAGGATGTCCAACAATTAAGGAACATAATAATAATAATAAATATTTTTTTGAATGAATAAATAGATAGATAGATAAATAAATAAAGGATATATAAGTAAATAAAAATCAAACATTTCTTGCGCACCAGAAATGTGTGACTTTTATTTATTTATATAGCCTTTGTTTATTCCTCTATCTATTTATTTATTCATCCAAACGCATTTTATTTATTATTTTTATTTTATTTATTTATATATACTTTATTTCTTTATTCATTTATCTATTTATTTATTCATTCAAACACATTTATTTATTTATCCATCCCTTTATATATTTATATATGAGAGAGAGATCTGAACGGCCAATCAATTGTCAGAAACATCTCATCATGGGGTTCAGGCTTCTCTCACAGAGTTTCTTGTGCACCAAAAATGTTCAATTTTTATTTATTTATTTATCTGTGTTTTATATACGTCCCTTTTGGGGCTCCGTAGTGTCCTGTCCCACCCACCAATTAGTTATCATTGTACTGTTTGCACCCGTCCGTCATTTTTTCTGACAAATTATTTCTTCAAATGCAGGATGTCCAACAACCGAGGAACATTATGAAAATTAAAACTACATGTAGTTAATTTCGTGTTTATTATTTACAGCGTATGCTCTACACGCTCACCCTTACGCATTCTTCTCAGCCACTGCAGCATGCAAGAAAGTAAAAAATGCCCACTCTTTCATTTATTAAATACATTTGAATTCACACTTGTGATTTTTATTAAACCTATCCAGCCCACCTCTAGAGAAAAAAGAGAGAAGAAAACACCATGCATAAGAAGTGAAATATAAATCCTTAGGGAGAGCTAGGAATGTCCATGTCTAAGTGCAAGAAGATTTTATTGTTTGCTGTTTGAGAGTCAATCTAGTGTTTCCTAGATCTAAGAAAAGACTGACGTTGGTCAGCGAGTGCAGAAGTGCTGGATTCCAGTAGTAATGCACACCTCAGACATGAAGGATATGAACAGTAAAAGTGTATTGAAGTGTATTCACTTCACTCTGAAAGAGTTTAACAGGATATTCAGATTCAGTTGGCTGCAAAACTGTGCATCCTGAATGAAAAATTAAAAATGCATCTTTATATTTTACAATTCCAGTATGAGAATTCCAAATGATTAAAAATAAAATTTGCAAACACCAGTTCAAAAGGCAAAATGAATGTGTGTGTGTGTGTACTTAGTTATTGGAGTAACCGTGTCTCATGTCTCGCAGGAGTTAACAGCTGCTCTCCTCAGTAAGGTGCCACTGAGCTCCAGTGAAATTGTGGAGAAGCTGAAAACCCGGCTGCACACAAAGGAGCGTCTTTTCCAGGAGCTGCTTGCGGAGCACAGCCGACAGACACAGGAGCACCACACACACATCCAGGAGCTGCTTAACGCCATTCACACCAGGGAGCAGTATATCAAGGTGATGCATCACCACGCACCTCCACATATCCCAAAAGAGATCCCTGAAGGTTACAGATAAGACTGTAGATTCAGATGATGCTCCCTAAACTTCCACTCCATTTCCCAGGATTCAGCGGAGCGTGCGGGTCAGGTGATGTCAGAGCAGGCGGCGCGTCTGCAGGAGCTGCGCAGGCAGGTGGTGTCAGCAGGAAGCAGATCACCGACTCCATCAGAGCCTCCTGAAGATGCACAGCTCATCAAGGAGGAGCTCCAGTTGGTGCTTTCCAAAGAGAGGGAGGCGCAGAGGGAGCTGTCTGTCCTCCGCTCCACCTTAGCAAACAACCAGGAGCAGCTCCAGGCCCAGACTGCACAACTGAACGCTTTGAACCACACGGTCAGCACAGGCATCTAAACCAGTACCTAGTGAACTAGTAAATACGTGCCAGCCAGAGGAGTTAGGGTTAAAGCTGTTAGGTATTCACAGTAAACACAGGGAACTAGGATTATAATAATCAAAGGTTTGTTTGGGTTTTTTTTCCCCATGCCCGACATTAGAAAGTCAGTTTTACTATATGCAGTATTAACTACCTACATGATTGCATATGTGTATTTCATTATTAGAAAATGTACAGGGGTGGACAAGTCATTAGCCGGGTGCCTGGAACAAGGAGTGTCTAGCCTATAGACCGGTTTCACCCTCCTTGACAACCGTCGTCAAGGACGAACTCAGAGGACAAACAGTTACTCTGTTTACAGAGTTTAACTGCACGCAAAATCTTCTGACGTCAATGCTTTTTTTTTTCGTCCTACGTGGCTAATAAGAGCTTATTATCCAGATATTTTAATAAAATAGGTTATAAAGAGTCGAAGGATCGTTATTTGGGAAAAAAAATCTTATATTTCGGGAAAAGATCCATACGAGATTGGAAGATGATGTAGATTCATGGCCGAGCGTGACCTATATCCACGTGGGAATGTATTTGCTCTTCAAAAACAGCAGCTTTAAACCCAAGACTGCTGAATGAGCTTGAAATGCTATGAGAACTTTGCTTATGGATGGGTCAGAGAGGTGATCTGTAAGGTTTTCGGAGACAAACGATTGCTGATCGCGAAGGTAATTCTAAGGCCTTACGTGACTGTTCTCGCGGAGTGTATGTCCAAATCAAATCTTTATTTTCTTATGAATGCAAATATTTTCCAGGTTAACTATTTTCAGAGAATGTGCAGGCTATTTAGACCATTTTTACCTAAAACACTGACTTCTCGTTCATGAATTTCCTTAATATACATGTGGATACTATGTAAAATACTAATTATTAATTTACCTGATGTCAAATGGTCACTGCAGACTTGTATAAGGTTAACATTTTTCGAGTAAACATCGCTCAAGAGGTCTGCTCGGGATATGCGATGTAACCACGTACGTTGTATAAATCTTGCTGGGTTTTTTTAATTTTATTATTATATCTTTCAGCAGGAACTGAAGGTAAGCAGTAAAAACTTTGTTTATCGCTATTCAATCGATTTGAACACCCGTAAACCACACAAAAAACACTGTTTGTCCTCTGAGTTCGTCCTTGATGACAGTTGATAAGGAGGGTGAAACCGGTCTATTAGGGTTTTATTCACAGTTGCCTATAAATATTATATAAGAGAAAGCACTAGAGCTCAAGGACTTAAAGAAACTTTATCAGGGCTCTCTATTGCCGGGAGATTGCAAGTTCGAATTACAGATGATGCCTTTGCCATCCCGGGAGTCTAGAGAGCAAAACTGGCCGTGCTGTCTGTGTGGGCGGGATCTTGTTACTCTCCCGCCTGTCAGTCAGAGCAGCACTAGCCAATCGTGGGCTTCTGTGAGCTCATGTATGCAGAAGAGGGTAGATAGCTCTTTCTTCTGATTGTGTTGCGAAAGCTTGAAAAGATGCATAGGTTGACTTTATGTCTTACAGAAACACGTACAGTATTTTCGCCACCAACTGATGTTAGGACTTGTCATGTGATAGGTAGTGGGCGGGAACTGACAAGATGAAATTGTGGGGAAAATGGGGAAGTAAAAGGAAAAAAACGCTCTTACGAGAGGATAAAGACTGCGGGTACGCAGTTGTCCTTTCCACAGGAAATCATATACTTGTTTATTGTGTATTAGTGCACTTAAATAGCTAATTAACTGATTATACGTCATTATGTTTGATGCCAGTTCGGTTTTCAGGGACTGCTCAGAACCCTGGAGTTTACACGGTCTCTATGATCTCACAAATAAATGTATCATTGGTCCACCTCTGAACCGATAAACATATCGATTGTATGGAACACAGCTTGGCTTGGACTCTGCACTTTGCTGTATGTTTGTTCATCTGTCTTTAACAGAGTAAACCTGAGCATCCGGTATCTATGGAGACGGAGCAGGCAGCCAGCTCACACACAGATACTGGAGGTGGGCATGAGGACACTCACCTGTTTGGGCTATAATGACTTCTCCTATACTTACATTTTAGAGTGATTGTGTGTTATACTGCCTAAATAGTTTGTAGTCACTATAATGAGCTGCAATGACAACATACATGACGCATGTTCTGAGATTCTGTGTATGACTAACCTGAGTAACTGTTGTGTAAATGTTTATGGTAAAGACGGCTAGCGTAGGTTTAATTTTGCACAGTGTGATCTTTGATTCCGAGACTGAATATTCGCTGACTTAAATGATCTTTTTTTTTTATTAATGTAAATCTGTTGTGTTTTCCTTTATCTAGCAATGCTGTCATTTTTAAAGTTATATATTTATTTAATATATTTAAGTATAGAATTATCAGGCTAAGTTAAAATGTACTCTGCATTTTGTTTCTCGATTGCTGTTTCCTGCTTCAGTATGAACACTTTATGGTGCACTTAAGTGAATGATATATTTTTACATTGTGTTAAAATCTCGATGGCACGTTAGGGCCGTTGTAGGTAAAAAAAAGAAAAGGAAAAAATAATGGAACTGAGTGAGGAGGTAATATTACCAAAAAAAAAAAAACACTCAGAATTTCCGAGATTAAAGTCATAAAAATTTAGGAGAAAAGACTCGGATATTCTCTGAGATTTAAACAGTCTTTTTTTTTTAACTTAAAGGAACCAGATTGCTTCACTTTGCAAGGTTGGATCAATATTATTACACCACTGACATCACAGCTGAGCCGAGAATTATAGGAAGTGCGGTCTTTCCTCCTCGATCGTGCAATATGAAAAATTATTATACATACAGGACACTTTTGCCATGGAATAAAAACATCCTACGTGTATTACGTCACTCTACCCAATGGAGAATGAGCGCTGAATATGGTTTGCAATAGTGCATGGTTGTCAAGACATCACGTCACACATCAGAGCTGATGTGAATATCCAATGAGAAAGTTTTCTGCTGCGCATGTGCACAATCATTTCTGTCTTCGTTGGGAAAGAGAAAGACGCGTTGAACACCCGAAAGGCTACTAAAACTTCATTAGATATTCTTCACACATATTTACAAGAGAAAAACATACCAATGGACATCGAAAAACTGGAAAAGAGACACATCGGAGATGTAAAACTTGCACGCTAGTGAATGACTGTGACAATTTGTAAACAAACGTGGCTGCCAGGTTTGCTTCATTAAAAAGTGAAGATTTTGAGAGAATTTTGGCTGCCAGGTTGCTCCGTTCTGTGTAGCTGTCGATGTTGATTATAAAAATAACTAAGTCAATTACATTGGGAAATGAATACTTAAGTCTGAGTGAAAAATACTGTAGTGAGTATGCGTGGAAGAAAAGTCTGGAGACAGAGATCTTAGTTTCTCGGTTGTTAGCCTGTGCTACTTGCTCTTGATAGCACTGACTTGACTGCTTTATTAGGATTCGCTAACATGACTGATGAACACTACACCGGCTGGAAGGTTACTTCACTGCCGTTCTGACAGCACCGACTCGTGGGTGAGCTAGCATTGGCCTTTGAGTATGCTGATATGAAGATTATATTGATATAATAATAATAATATTCTCATCCCGTTCTCATTATCTGTAGCCGCTTTATCCTGTTCTACAGGGTCGCAGGCAAGCTGGAGCCTATCCCAGCTGACTACGGGTGAAAGGCGGGGTACACCCTGGACAAGTCGCCAGGTCATCACAGGGCTGACACATAGACACAGACAACCATTCACACTCACATTCACACCTACGGTCAATTTAGAGCCACCAGTTAACCTAACCTGCATGTCTTTGGACTGTGGGGGAAACCGGAGCACCCGGAGGAAACCCACGCGGACACGGGGAGAACATGCAAACTCCGCACAGAAAGGCCCTCACCGGCCACGGGGCTCGAACCCGGACCTTCTTGCTGTGAGGCGACAGCGCTAACCACTACACCACCGTGCCGCCATAATAACAATATTGGCTGGCTTTTTTTTGTGGTATATCAGATATATTCCATTCAGCTAGCAGGATACTGAACTTGTCTTTGACTCGTTCACTATCATGCTAGCTGAATGGAATATATCTGATATACTACTCAACGCCAGGCAGTATTATTTAAATACAGCTCAACTACATTTCTCAGAATGCACTGCAGCCGGGGAGCATGTGATTGATTCTTATGCTTCTTGGATGCACTAGGAGACGAATATACAAACCGCACAGTTTTGTTTATCCATGGTTTTTTGTTTTGTTTTTTTGTCTTATCTGTTTATAAATGTATAATTATTGTGCAAGAGCAGATTCCCGTTTCTTTCAGTGCATGGATTCTTCTCATCTGCCCAAATCTCAGTTACATTGAAACATCTGAGCCGGGAGTTATAGGAAATGCGGTCTTTCCTCCTTGATCGTGTAATATGGAAGTAAAAAGCTCTCACAGATTTTCAACTACATTTCCCAGAATGCACTGCAGCCAGGAAGCACGTGATTGTTATCTGAGAATATCCAAGTTTTTTTCTCATAAATATGTGACTTTTTAATCAGGAATTCCTGAGGGTTTTTTTTTCTTCTCACAAATTTACAACTTTATAATCTCTGAGAATATCAGAGTTTTTTTCTCTCAAATTTACAAATTTAATTCTAAAATTTTCTGAAATATTACCTCCTCACTCAAATTATAATTTTTTTTTGCCACTATATTCTAATCACTGGGACAAAAAAAAAAAAAAAACACCTTCTGTCTTGCAATTGCATTATTCTACCTATCCAGTCTTGTAACTTAGACACGAGATATGAACATACCATTATTTTAAAGCTTCTTTGTGAACTTGTGTATTAGTCAGATTCATCCTTAATATAGTGAATGGTAAGTGGTATGAGCTTTTGCATGTGAAATAACAGAAGCTGTTGTCACATGCATGTATGACTGTCAGTCATTTACAGGGTGAAGAAGTTTATTCCTGTAATAGAATTCATCATTTTAATACTAATATAGTCAATACTTGTGGTTCTGCTTTGTAATATGGCTTTGTAATTCAGAAAAAATGAGGAAAAAAAGATTGTCTGTCTGCTTCAGAGATCTGTCTGCACCTGTTCATACCTTAACTAATGTTTTGAGAAAACCATTTTACATCTATTTTTTTTTGCATAAATTGAAAACAGACACCAAACCTTCTTTGTGCATTTTACACCTTTTAGAGCTAACAGACATTGTAATAAATATGTGTGATTTTTATCATAAGTGAACCAAAGGTGCAAAATCTATTTTGAAATCCTTTCCTGAACCTTTTTTCTCCCTATATACACTATATGGACAAATGTTTGTGGACACCTGACCACAATACTCATATCTCTTTGCTGTTATAATAACCTCCACTCTTCTGGGAAGGCTTTCCACTAGATTTTGCAGCATGGCTGTGGGGATTAGTGATCATTCAGCTACAAGAGTATGAGTGAGATCAGGGACTGATGTTGGTGAGGAGGTTTGGGATGCAGTCAGAGTTCCAGGTCATCCCAAAAGTGTTCAGTGGAATTGAGGTCAGGGCTCTGTGTAGGACCTTCGAGTTCTTCCACTCCAACCTTGGCAAACTATGTCTTCATGGTGCTTGCTTTGTGCACGGGGCATTGTCGTACTGGAACAGGTTTGGTCCTCTTAGTTCCAGTGCAGGGAAACTGTAATGTTACAGTGTACAAAGACATTGGATACAGTTTGGGTGTGATCATCAGGGGTGCACAAACCTTCGGCCATATAGTGCACTCTATCCACAGTCACAAGCACAATCCATCAATAAACCCAATAAACTACACTGGAAACAATGTTTGTTCACAATCCACTCATAACCCACTGGCCCATATTACTACTATTTTATTATTATTATTATCTCATTCATCTCATTATCTGTAGCCGCTTTATCCTGTTCTACAGGGTCGCAGGCAAGCTGGAGCCTATCCCAGCTGACTACGGGCGAAAGGCGGGGTACACCCTGGACAAGTCGCCAGGTCATCACAGGGCTGACACATAGACACAGACAACCATTCACACTCACATTCACACCTACGGTCAATTTAGAGTCACCAGTTAACCTAACCTGCATGTCTTTGGACTGTGGGGGAAACCGGAGCACCCGGAGGAAACCCACGCGGACACGGGGAGAACATGCAAACTCCACACAGAAAGGCCCTCGCCGGCCCCGGGGCTCGAACCCAGGACCTTCTTGCTGTGAGGCGACAGCGCTAACCACTACACCACCGTGCCGCCTATTATTATTATTATTATACCCAAATAATCAAACAATAAGTTTCATTTATATCACACCTTTCTCAAGGTCACTTTAAAAAGCCCAACTTTAGTCAAATTAGCAAAGTTTCTCGAAGCCTTGCTCACTTTTCCACTGCAAATTTTCTCGACATGTTAAGTTCTCAGAAGCACAAAGGATTCTCCTAGCTAGTGATTTTAGTCCATTATCTCATTTGTACAACCACTGGTGTCAATTATTTTTGAAACAACACGCTTGAGAATTTCAACTATGTTTCTCTTAAGTGCTGAAAAAAAACCCTGAATGATCTGAAAATTTCTGACACTCCTGTATACCAGCTGTAACTGTATAGTAAAAGTAGCAGGGATTTATTTTCTTCTTTCAGTAGCGCAGTATTCATTATTATTATTATTATTATTATTATTATTATTATTATTATTAATAGCTGCAGTACAAAAAAAGATCAAGTGAAAATATCTTAAAATAATAGTCAAATGTAGGCATGTAACGATTCACCCTATTCATGATTCTATTTTCACATGATATTTAAAAAAAATAATAAATGAAGACATGATTACCAAAAAACTCAAGATTTATTTTCTTATTCTTTATAAACTTAATATTCTTTTTGTTCAATTTAAAAAATATTGTTTCACTTTCTTAATAACCAGCAATAATTACTTCCCCACATTTGTAAAGGTTGGAGTAAAATATAATAGCCTACTAACTAAAATATTCCTTTTATTAAAAATGAAAAATTAATAGCAAATAGACCTTTTATTAACAAACTTTGATGAACATTTTGTTCCCTCTATTTGCTTCTCGTTTCTTTAGCTTTCAGCAGTCTGTAAAAAGAGAGCTCTGATTTCTTGTTAAATCTACTTGTACAGTCAATCACACAACAGCTCTTTCCCATTTTAGATCTGTTTATTTTGTGTGTTTTTTCACGGCATTAGAGCTGTGTTACTTCTGCCTACAGTGAAGTCACATGCATTCCTACTATTGTACATTATTGTCTAATGTCTGTCTACTGTCTAAACAATGCAGTTACAGCTAGAAAAAAACTAGGAGATTATGCAGCATGATCATAATCGCAATTCTTTTTTTTTCCATCAATTCAAATCATCGTAAATTTGTATCACGGTTTATCGTCGCATTATATATCGTTACATGCCTAGTTCAAATGTTTCTAGTATTTTCTGTTATAAGATTACAGTAAACTTAATATGTGATTATTAAACCTATTTCGAGACATTTGTGCTACTTCCAAGCTTGAAATTTTGTTGGCAGATAGTTTTGTTAATTTTTTTTTAATCATTTATTTCTAGAAAGAAGCAAAATGATTTTGGAAAAAAACTGTAGCTTGAAATGTTGAAATGATTCAGAAATTTTATCACTGATTTTATAGTAATCTTATCAGAGGAAATGCTAAAAACAAGTGACTATAACCAAGATATTTTCACTCATGAAGACAGCTTATTTTTTTTGCAGTGTATGTTGGCACATATTAACAATACTAAAAGCACAATATGTCATTTACAGTTTTGTACTGCTTTTTTGTGGAATATCAGGACAGGAAATCACTCGTCAGGAAATATCTTGCTTCTGTGTACTCTTTCTTCCTGTCTGTGTGTAAACACCACTCTGTAATGAGACAGATTTGGCTTCAGCCAGGGTTTTAGTAGTTTGTGTGGTGTGCAGTGTGTTGAATGGACGGTGGGCTTCGTTGTCCAAGTAAGCCAAGAAACCCTGGTGGATCATGTTATCCTGTTTCCATGGTGATAAAACACTAGTATTTTCTATATTTGTGTGTGTGTGTGTGTGTGTGTGTGTGTGTGTGTGTGTGTGTGTGTGTGTGTGTGTGTGTGTGTGTGCTAACAGTGTCACACTGTCCTTCCAGACTCCACTTCAGACATAGACGAGGAGGAAGACGACTGCAATAGTGAATTCACAGAGAGTGCTGAAGAAGACGAGGGCTGCAAACTGACAGCACAGGCTTTAACCAATGCGCAGGTAGAACCCACAAACTGCACAAACAAAGATATTCATTCACAATGAGCTGACCATCAGTTTGTCTAATCTCACAAACCAGCTTTCACTGGAACTGTTCATTACTTTTACAAGCAGAAGCTTTTGACTGACAATACAATCAGCCCATCATGTTTATGGGTCCGTCTCAGAAACTGCTCTCTCATTTGGGACATTATGGTCAAAAAATAAATTTTCTAATATGACTTTTTTTTTTTTGCATTTACCTAACACTCAATGTTTCTTTTGTCATGTGTAATAAGAATAAAGATAGTATCTTGCTTTATCTGGCCTCCACTATGGAAATTTTTTTGATTACAATTCAAATGCTTTTGTAAAATTGATTTCCATATAAAATAACTCCATCATGAAGAATTAAAGCCCCTCCTTTACAGATGAGTGAAAATATTGAATAAATTTCATCTTTTTGATTGCTTGGTTTAAAAATGCCAAGTTATGATGACTGAATTGATTATTCACTTAAATATGAATAATATGATACATTTTGGGTATTTGATATGGCGAAATAGGACACAATGCAAAAATCAAGAACACACCGGAAAGATGAGAATAACGGCGCTGGTAAAAGAACAGCGACTGTACCGGCTGAAGGTCGCGCGGGTCTCTGCTGCAGCACGCGAGCAACAGAACATCACTACCGCACCGGACAGAGCGTGAGGCGGGGGCGGGGCAAAATGACTGGCTGTAGATTCTATCCAAAAGTTGGATCTAAATTGACCGTGGTTGCAAAATATTGGCCAAAAATACACAAACACTACGAAATATGAAAGTAAAATGAAAAAGAAACATTCTATTTCCTTATACTGCAAGACTAAAACAAAATAAAACTGTCGAAACTCGC
Source organism: Neoarius graeffei (assembly GCF_027579695.1). Classification (NCBI taxonomy): domain Eukaryota; kingdom Metazoa; phylum Chordata; class Actinopteri; order Siluriformes; family Ariidae; genus Neoarius; species Neoarius graeffei. The sequence continues at coordinate 80,390,884 of NC_083571.1, forward strand.
CTTTTCAGTGATAACGTCCAAACAGATCACTCGCGTAACAGAGAGACCGCAAATGGAAGCGCGATCAACTTCTAACTGTTGGAGTGGAAAATTCCATTCTACACATGCAAATTGTTAATGTGTGTCCTTCCCCGCACACAAATAACACGCTACGGTAAAAAATAGACCACAACTCATTTTATAGCTCAGAAATTCATACAGGACCAGCTACCATCGTAACATATTCTGTAAGAAACATATTCTATACCTAACTTTCAGCTTTCGTTTTAAAAAACAAAATCGCAGATTTATAACTAAATTTTTATATGGCGTAGTGATTTTAAGTTACTACTTTTGGTGAGGTAGTGACCTTGACCCTGAGGCTTTCTGTTTAGATCAAAACACACGATTGTATTGGTTTTGGGTATGAGGAAAATGGAGTTACAACGGTGATCAAATATTTTGCCTGATGTTTTATTACGGTTATGATTATTCTGTGAGTGCACCAGTCCTTAGGTGTATAAAGTTACAACTTAAAATACAATTAGTGATAACTGTAGACTTTTCAGTGGACTACAACCTTTTTAAGGGAACGCAATGTAGTCAACCATTTATCATGTCCCAGATCAAGCCACCATTTTTCCACAAATTTGCAGGATTTTTGCCAAATTCTGAATAGAGTATTCACATCAAAGATTTGGTTTTATCTGTATTATTTCTTTCATCATTTTATTTCAAATTAAAACCATCACCGTTCAAAACCGTATAGTTTATTGACTGTGAGTATATTTAGTGGGGTACCCCCACAGTACCCAGTTTCTGAGTATTATATTAGTGTTGACTATTTACAGACCACCAAGACTTTCTGCACCACTGTTCCTAGAGGAGTTTGGGGAACTGTTGTCAAATATTTGTTTAGAGTTTGACAATCTTATTATTTCTGGGGATTTTAACTTCCATGTTGATAATCTAGATAACACGTATGCAAATGAATTTCTTACACTGATTGATGCCTTCAACCTAACACAACATGTACAAGGGCCAACACACTCCCATGGCCACACCCTCGACCGTGTCATCACTAAGGGTCTTAATGTATCTACTAGTGTCATGGACCTGGGTATATCTGATCATTTCTGTGTTTTCTTTGATGTTTCCATTTCCCCTCACTTTCAAAACAAGTCTGTGACTGTAAAAAAGAGGGTAATTACCAATGGCACAGCAGCTCTTTTTGAGCAGGCACTCTCAGAACTCCCATGTCAATCTTTAGATTGTGCAGATGATCTAATGGAAATTTTTAATTCAAGAATGAATCATATTATGGATGCTATTGCTCCTTTTAAAACCAAAAGAGTCATAGACAAAGGAAAAGCACCCTGGAAATTAAATCCAGCAGTTAAAATGTTAAAGAGGGAATGTAGAAAGTCTGAAAGAAAATGGCGTAAATCTAAACTCCAGATTCATTATCAAATCTACAAAGGGATGTTATGTAAATACAACTTAGAAATTTCTAAAGCAAGACAGTCTTTTTTTGCTGACATTATTAATAGGAATATCAACAATGCCCGTGTGCTATTTTCTACAGCTGAAAAGCTAACAAACCCATCAAGACAAATGCCTTCTGAATTTCTCTCAGTTAATACATGCAACAACTTTGCATCTTTTTTCAAAGGAAAGACTGATAAAATACGTATGAATATAGCCACACAAGTGCAAACACTTCAAAATCTGGAACCACTGGATAAAGAGAGAGGGGGTCGTAATACAATGTCAACATTTAGTTTAATTGATGTTGAGACTCTGAGAAAAGCAGTACAAAGTCTCAGCTCCTCCACATCTGAACTGGACATTTTACCTACAGTCTTTTTCAAATCTGTTGTTCACCTAATATCAGACGAGGTACTTCAGATTATCAACACCTCCTTACGAACTGGCATGTTTCCCTCATCTCTGAAAAAAGCAGTTGTAAAACCCCTACTGAAAAAGAATAACCTGGATGTCTCAGTACTCAACAACTACAGGCCCATATCCAATTTGCCATTTGTTGGTAAAATAATTGAAAAAATTGTTTTTAATCAATTAACTGCCTTCCTGACATTAAACGGATGTTTTGATAAGTTTCAGTCAGGTTTTCGTGCCAATCATAGCACTGAAACAGCTCTTACTAAAGTCATGAATGACCTACGTCTTAATTCTGATGCTGGTAAAACATCAGTCTTGGTGCTTTTAGACTTAAGTGCTGCATTTGACATGGTAGATCATTTCATACTGTTACATCGACTGGAGCATTGGGTTGGATTTACTGGTATAGTAATCAACTGGTTAAAATCTTACCTACAACAAAGATTTTTTTATGTGGCCATTGGAGGCCACAGTTCATCACCCGTGTCCTTGAACTGTGGGGTTCCCCAGGGCTCAATCCTGGGACCATTACTATTCAACCTTTATATGCTCCCACGTGGACAAATTATTAAGAATAACTCAATAAACTTCCATAGCTATTCAGATGACACTCAGCTTTACTTAGCTATGTCACCTAATGACAATGCCCCTCTTGAGTCTCTTCATAGATGCATTGACCAAATTAACAAATGGATGTCTCACAATTTTCTTCAGCTGAACGCAGATAAAACTGAAGTAATTATATTTGGCAAAAAGGAAGAAAGGCTTAGGATTGCCACTGTTCTTGAAACTAAGGGGCTTAAAGCAAAGGATACTGTCAAAAACCTTGGTGTCCTTATTGACAGTGAACTTAACTTCAACAGTCATATGAAAGTGGTAAAAAAAGTCTGCATTCTATCACCTAAAAAACATTTCTAAACTCAGGGGTCTCATGTCAAAGCATGATCTAGAAAAACTTATTCATGCTTTCATCTCCAGTAGGGTTGATTACTGCAATAGCCTTTTCACAGGTCTTCCAAAAAAGACCATCAAAGAGCTTCAACTAATCCAAAATGCAGCAGCAAGGGTTCTTACAAGAACAAAAAGGGTAGCCCATATCACTCCAATCCTAAGGTCTCTGCACTGGCTTCCAGTGAGCTATAGAATTGACTTTAAGGCATTACTTCTTCTATTTAAATCATTAAATGGGATGGGACCCAGCTACCTACTGGATATGTTTCAATTATATGCACCAACTAGGTCTCTAAGATCACAGGAGAAAAACTTGCTAGTAATACCAGCTGTCAAAACGAAGTGTGGTGAAGCAGCCTTTAGTTGCTATGCTGCTAAGCTTTGGAACCAACTTCCAGATGATATCAAAAATGCTCCTACTGTTGTTAGTTTTAAATCCAGGCTCAAGACAAAGCTGTTTTCAGATGCTTTCACTTGATTAATTTTTACCTAAAGTGTAATTAATTTCCTTTAACATAATTTCTTTTAATTTTGATTTTAATGATTTTACTTTAATTCTTTATTTTAATTTCTTTTTAATTTTGGATTTTAATGATTTCACTTTTACTTTAATTCTTTGTTACTGTTCTTATGCTTTTATTTTTTGTGAAGCACATTGAATTGCCTGTGTGTATGAAATGCGCTATACAAATAAACTTGCCTTGCCTTGCCTTCTGAGACAGACCCTTATACAACCCCGATTCCAAAAAAGTTGGGACAAAGTACAAATTGTAAATAAAAACGGAATGCAATGATGTGGAAGTTTCAAAATTCCATATTTTATTCAGAATGGAATATAGATGACATATCAAATGTTTAAACTGAGAAAATGTATCATTTAAAGAGAAAAATTAGGTGATTTTAAATTTCATGACAACAACACATCTCAAAAAAGTTGGGACAAGGCCATGTTTACCACTGTGAGACATCCCCTTTTCTCTTTACAACAGTCTGTAAACGTCTGGGGACTGAGGAGACAAGTTGCTCAAGTTTAGGGATAGGAATGTTAACCCATTCTTGTCTAATGTAGGATTCTAGTTGCTCAACTGTCTTAGGTCTTTTTTTGTTGTATCTTCCGTTTTATGATGCGCCAAATGTTTTCTATGGGTGAAAGATCTGGACTGCAAGCTGGCCAGTTCAGTACCCGGACCCTTCTTCTACGCAGCCATGATGCTGTAATTGATGCAGTATGTGGATTGGCATTGTCATGTTGGAAAATGCAAGGTCTTCTCTGAAAGAGACATCGTCTGGATGGGAGCATATGTTGCTCTAGAACCTGGATATACCTTTCAGCATTGATGGTGTCTTTCCAGATGTGTAAGCTGCCCATGACACATGCACTAATGCAACCCCATACCATCAGAGATGCAGGCTTCTGAACTGAGCGCTGATAACAACTTGGGTCGTCCTTCTCCTCTTTAGTCCGAATGACACGGCGTCCCTGATTTCCATAAAGAACTTCAAATTTTGATTCGTCTGACCACAGAACAGTTTTCCACTTTGCCACAGTCCATTTGAAATGAGCCTTGGCCCAGAAAAGACGTCTGCGCTTCTGGATCATGTTTAGATACGGCTTCTTCTTTGAACTATAGAGTTTTAGCTGGCAACGGCGGATGGCACAGTGAATTGTGTTCACAGATAATGTTCTCTGGAAATATTCCTGAGCCCATTTTGTGATTTCCAATACAGAAGCATGCCTGTATGTGATGCAGTGCCGTCTAAGGGCCCGAAGATCACGGGCACCCAGTATGGTTTTCCGGCCTTGACCCTTACGCACAGAGATTCTTCCAGATTCTCTGAATCTTTTGATGATATTATGCACTGTAGATGATGATATGTTCAAACTCTTTGCAATTTTACACTGTCAAACTCCTTTCTGATATTGCTCCACTATTTGTTGGCGCAGAATTAGGGGGATTGGTGATCCTCTTCCCATCTTTACTTCTGAGAGCCACTGCCACTCCAAGATGCTCTTTTTATACCCAGTCATGTTAATGACCTATTGCCAATTGACTTAATGATTTGCAATTTGGTCCTCCAGCTGTTCCTTTTTTGTACCTTTAACTTTTCCAGCCTCTTATTGCCCCGTCCCAACTTTTTTGAGATGTGTTGCTGTCATGAAATTTCAAATGAGCCAATATTTGGCATGAAATTTCAAAATGTCTCACTTTCGACATTTGATATGTTGTCTATGTTCTATTGTGAATACAATATCAGTTTTTGAGATTTGTAAATTATTGCATTCCGTTTTTATTTACAATTTGTACTTTGTCCCAACTTTTTTGGAATCGGGGTTGTACAACATTAATGCATTGAAAAAAAAGACAGTAAATATATCTTCAATATAGTTAAAGACTTCTAGAATTTCAGATAATATTTAAATCAACCAAATGTAAGATGATTAAACTCATTTCTTGTCATTCTTACTCATTTCAAACTTTTAATATTAATTGTTATTTTTAATCAAGCAGTTGATTGATTGTTTTATTTGTAGAAAGAAACAAAATTATTTGGGGAAAAAAAAACCTAAAGCTTACAATAAGCAAAAATGTCTATAATAATAATATAATCTTGTATTTGGTTTCTGGTAATCTTATAAAAGAAAATAACTCGAACGATGTAGGATTTTTAATACCTGAATAACAATATATCGGTCGATTATTCTTTTTTTTTTCCAGAAACACAACACAAAAACAAAGATGTTTTCTAACATTTGTCACCAATATAGCATTCAGTTTAAAAATAAACTTGTTTTATTGTCATAAATAGTATAACTATACTTACTAGTACTAAAACTAACATAGTAACAGTAGTACAACAAAATATATTAAAGTTTTGACACATAAGAGTCAAATGTATAAAAATATAAAAAAGTTATAAATTATAAACTATAATGTACAATGACTAATGAACATGAACATACATGAGCTCTGTTGTGGGCTACTCTGCTCAACTCTGCTTGGGTCAGCTGATTGTTGTGATTTGGGATGCTCCAGATGTACACTGATCAGCCATAACATTAAAACCACTGAGAGGTGACGCGAATAGCATTGATTATTTCATTACAATGGCACCTGTCAAGGGGTGGGATATATTAGGCAGCAAGAGAACAGTCAGTTCTTGAAGTTGATGTGTTGGAAGCAGGAAAAATGGGCAAGTGTAAGGATCTGAGTGATTATTTATTTATTTTTTATTATTTTTTTTTTTTAACAAAGGCCAAATTGTGATGGCTAGATGACTGGGTCTGAACATCTCCAAAATGGCGCATCTTGTGGGGTGTTCCCGGTATGCAGTGGTTAGTACCGAACAAAAGTGGTCCAAGGAAGGACAACCGGTGAACTGGCGACAGGGTCATTTGTGTCGAAGAGTTACTGATTTGCCTGGGGCACGAAGGCTAGCCCATATGGTCCAATCCCACAGAAGAGCTACTGTAGCAGAAACTGCTGAAAAAGTTAACGCTGGCTAAAACAGAAAGGTGTCAGCATTAACTTTTTCAGCAGTTTGTGCTACAGTAGCTCTTCTGTGGGATTGTTGGTAGATTGCTGTGGTATAAGGTATAAAACGCAGCACCAGGATAAGCTGTTATTAATCAACTTTGGAGTAGTAATGGATTGATTATTTTCATAAAACAGCAAGCCCTGTGGTGTTTTATTCCTTATTTAATCTTTTGACTGGGCGACACAGTGGTGTAGTGGTTTGCACTGTGCCTCACAAGGGAGTTCTGGGTTTGAGCCAGTGTTGTAGTCGAGTCACTAAACCTTGAGTCCAAGTCCAGTCTCGAGTCTCCAGTGTTCAAGTCCAAGTCAAATCCAAGTTAAAAAAAAATTCGAGTCGAGTCCAACACTCCAATTGCACCATTTGACGGTGGCTGTTTGAGCCCCATCAATTGTGTTGTGTTTGTTCCTGAACATGACGTATGAACAGGTGAACGTGCATTCTCTTTGTCAGGGAGTGTGAAGTATTCTGTCAGAGATGGTTGGGAGACGGATGTAAGTGCAGAAGGTGTGTTTATTAATACAAGTGAAGACAGGTAAACAATCCAGAACGGCAGGCAAAATCGTAAAATGGTGAAACAGGCAATAGGTTGAGCGAAGCACAAATAGGCTATTGTAGACTCGGCAGAATCAAAGACGAGAAACAGGAAATCAGGAAACCAAACAAGGAAATAAGGCTCGGTAATGTATCAGCAATGCAACTCAATACTTCGCAAAGTAAGTGTGTTTTCACAGTTTTTATATCGGTGTGCTGCTTGCGCCTTAATCCTGTGCAGGTGCGAATCGTTTACGGCACGCGAGAGTCTGCTTGGTGCATGCGCGCTGTCTGGAGTGCGCCCGAGAGTCTATCTGATGCACGTGCCAAGGCGCGCAGGTGTGACACTCTTATATGAAATTAGTACAAAATTACTGGAGATACACTACGGTTCAAAAGTTTGGGGTCACCCAGACAATTTTGTGTTTTCCATGAAAAGTCACACTTTTATTTACCACCATAAGTTGTAAAATGAATAGAAAATAGTCAAGACATTTTTCTGGCCATTTTGAGCATTTAATCGACCCCACAAATGTGATGCTTCAGAAACTCAATCTGCTCAAAGGAAGGTCAGTTTTATAGCTTCTCTAAAGAGCTAAACTGTTTTCAGCTGTGCTAACATGATTGTACAAGGGTTTTCTAATCCTCCATTAGCCTTCTGAGGCAATGAGCAAACACATTGTACCATTAGAACACTGGAGTGAGAGTTGCTGGAAATGGGCCTCTATACACCTATGGAGATATTGCACCAAAAACCAGACATTTGCAGCTAGAATAGTCATTTACCACATTAGCAATGTATAGAGTGGATTTCTGATTAGTTTAAAGTGATCTTCATTGAAAAGAACAGTGCTTTTCTTTCAAAAATAAGGACATTTCAAAGTGACCCCAAACTTTTGAAAGGTAGTGTATAAATATCTTATGCCAAATTATTATGGCATGTTACAAAAAAATAAAGAAAAAATCTGAGTCCTCATCTCCATTTTCTGAGTCTTGATGCAGTTAATGCACGAGTCCAAGTTCGAGTTATCAGTGCTCAAGTGTGAGTCGAGTCACGAGTCCTTAAAATTAGGGCACAAGTTGGAGTCCTGGACTCGAGTACTATAAGCCTGGTTTGAACCCAGTAGCTGAATGGGGGCCTTTCTGTGCGGAGTTTGCATGTTCTCCCCGTGTTTGTGTGGGTTTCCTCTGGGTACTCTAGTTTCCCCCACAGTCCAAAGACATGCAGGTTAGGTTAACTGGCTACTCTAAATTGCTCATAGGTGTGAATGTGTGTGAATGAGAGGAGAAAACCTCTATAAATTATCCAGTAGAAGGCAACAGGAAGCTACTACTGTAATTCTTCCCTAGTAACTCGGACCTGCCATCAGGCAGAACGCTGAAGAAGAAGAAGAATCTTGTGACTGTATCCTACTCCAGAAAGCTAACCTGTCACTGTGTGAAATTTTGAGAATTTGTTTTCCCACCAGAAGCTGGTGCACCAACATTGGCAGGTCACTTTATTAGGAACATCTGTACACCTGCTCTATCATCCAGTTACGCTGAAATCCATCAGACTCAGAACAAGGTCATATTTGTTTATCTATTATCTGACTTTGATAACCATATTAATAATATCTACATGATTAATGAAGAGCAACGGTGTACACTGTCAGGTTAACTGTCCTCGTCTTTGCTCATAACGTTATTACAGATCAAAACTTACAAAGCTGTTCAAACACAAAAGCTACATATCTACACCGTATAATAAAGTTTAGTTAAATAGAAAATAACTCAAAGGAAATTCTGGTTATCGTTGACTATGTGCTCGTTGCCATATTGCTGTCACGTCAGGTTTGTTTATGTCGTGACAAGATGAATGTTGCCAGACTTTCCAACTTGGAATTCCGAGTTGAATGACTGCACTTTTCAGTGTCAGAGGTTCGAGTTCCATACAATGGATTGCACCATTATCCAATCAGCCAATCATGTGGCAGTGGTCCAATACATAACATCATGGTCAGAGCTTCACTTAATGTTCACATCAGAATGGAGGAAAATTTGATTTCTGTGACTATGAAGAACATCACCTGGTCTTTGTGTGCACAGGTGTTCCTAATAAAGAGGACAGTGAGTATATGTGCAAATATGGGATTACAATCCTGAAGCTTGTGGACATCTAGGTAGAACGCCCCATCAGACACTCCATGGGCTGTAGGTAGAGCATGTGATCCTGAGACAACTGACCATCCAGTGAATCATTCTCTCGTCTTCTAATGTTGCAGGGTTCCGAGCAGTATGGAGGACCCATGCTATCTCAGAGTCCTACAGAGGTGGAGGGCCAGGGGCTGGCTGAGGTGAAGCTGCTAGTGGGACAGAAGCAGGCGGTGGAGCGGGAACTGTGGGAACTGAAGATCCAGCTGGAGAAAGCTGGCTTCACCTCTTTCTCACAGATGAGGTGTGTGTGTGTCTGTGTGTCTGTGCATATTGATTAAAACTCTAGAGATCACCATCATCCTGATGCGAAATGATGAAGCTGTCTTGATGTTGTCATAGGAAAGCATTGCTCAGCTTGCGTTCAGAGAATGAAGAGCTCCGAAACTTAGTGAAAACGAGTGAGGCAGAGAAGGAAGCACACAGAGCCTCAGATGAGAAAAGAGGAAGAGGAGTGCAGTGGCAGCCTCAACCCTGTGAGGGCAAGAAGAGATGCAGCAGAGTGCTTTGTCTCGACCCGGGAGTACAGCTTTCCCACTCCACACAGGTAGACATCGCTCAGAGAACTGTTTCTGTCACACGTTAATGAGAAGATATTTCTGATTTTTACTCGAGCTAATATAACAGGGTTTCTTCACCAATAATAACATGGACTGGAAAGCAGCCCCACAAGATTTGGAGGCTTCATGGGAACCAATAATACAGTAGTGTGCAAAAGTCTTAGGCACATGTAAATAAATGCTGTAGACAAAAGTGGCTTAAAAAATAATGGAATTAAATGTTTCAACATGGGGCGGCACGGTGGTGTAGTGGTTAGCGCTGTCGCCTCACAGCAAGAAGGTCCTGGGTTCGAGCTCCGGGGCCGGCGAGGGCCTTTCTGTGTGGAGTTTGCATGTTCTCCCCGTGTCCGCGTGGGTTTGCTCTGGTTTCCCCCACAGTCCAAAGACATGCAGGTTAGGTTAACTGGTGACTCTAAATTGACCGTAGGTGTGAATGTGAGTGTGAATGGTTGTCTGTGTCTATGTGTCAGCCCTGTGATGACCTGGCGACTTGTCCAGGGTGTACCCCGCCTTTCGCCCGTAGTCAGCTGGGATAGGCTCCAGCTTGCCTGCGACCCTGTAGAAGGATAAAGCGGCTACAGATAATGAGATGAGATGTTTCAACATTAAATAATACTATAAACAGCAGTAAGCCATCATAAATGAAACAAAGTCAGTATTTGGTGTGAGACGAGCCTTTGCTTTAAAAAAAATAGTAGTCTGAGGTACAGTGAGTGCAGTTTGATAAGGAACTGAGCTGTAGGTTTTACTGAGCATCTTACAGAACCAGCCCCAGTTCTTCTGGACACTTTGACTGTCATATTCGCTTCTTCATTTTGCACCAAAACCCAGCAGCCTTCATTATGTTTACTTTTTTAATCTGAAACGGCTCTCTTATGGAATATGCTGCTCAGATACAAACATTATTTTTCCATAATGTTTAATTTTGTGCTGGAAAACGAACGTTTAGACTCTAAAATGTTTTTGTACTGACTCGATAATGTAGAAGTCATAAAATAGAAATCTATAACAAAGTTTGTATGAAAAAAATACAGTGCCTAAGACTTTTATACGGTACTATATAGGATTATTTTTTTAAATAAAATAAGTTTAGGTCTTAATGATACTGTATATCAATCTTTCTGTTAAATTAAATTTAATTAAATTTGTGTAAATCTTTTTTTTAACACAATATGTAGATCTAAATGAAAGGTCCATTTTAAAAAAATAATATTAAATCATGTTAATTGTGGGTCTTTCAATGATCTGTCAATCTTTTTTTCAAAGACATTTAAATTATGTTAGATCTTCAAGCATATGAGCTGTCAATTTGACTAAAATCAAAAAGCTCACAGGTTCTTATAGATAGTTATTATATTCATATGTGTTGAGTCTACCGTTTCCCCGCTGCTCCTTGTTTTGCTCTTTTCTGGGGCCCAGTGTATGGAAACCATACAAAATCATTTTGAAATGGTCCTTAAAGGGGAAATACAGTGAGGGGAAATAAGTATTCAGACACGTTTATTTTTGTTGTTTACAAAAATAAACGTGTTTTTGTTGTTTACAGTAAAATACATCCAGTGCGTAACGTACAGTAGGGTGCATCAGTTGCCCCCTAAAAATAAAAAGTTCCTCCGATCATGATGCATTTTTGTTTTTATGTTCCTTTTGGTAAGAAAACACACTGGGTGAAATATTTTGACAAAATTCAAAAGTTTAATGGTGGCACCAGGAGCTCAAAGTTATGGAAAAAGCTGCTATTTTATGACTTTTATGACAAAAATTCGATCACTTTTCATGAAACATTATGGCACCTTATAGAGTATACCAAATATCTTAGATACACATTTTTAGTACATATTCTAAATATATTATCAAGCACAGTTTGAGTTTTAGCTGTTCACTGAATCATTGTTCAACTACTTTTAAACAATACAAATGTATTATGAATCACATTAATGCTTCTCAATCCCTTGCAAAGGTTCTTAACATGATCTCTGGGTCACAAGAAATCAATAAATGGAGTCCAACATTGTGATTCAAACCTTACGCGAAAACATAAAATAAGCGGGTTTTTTTGGCAAAAAATGAACCTCATGGTACCACCATTAGACTTTTGATTATGGTCAAAAAATTTTACAGGATGTCTTTATTGGTGAAAAGGAACACCCAAACAAAAATGCATCAGATTTTATGAAAGTGAGGGCAACTGATGCACCCTAACGTACAGTGCTGTGCAAGAGTCTTAGGCACTGTATTTTTTTCATACAAACTTTGTTTTAGATTTCTATTTTATGACTTCTACATTATTGAGTCAGTAGAAAAACATTTTAGAGTCCAAGCATTCGTTTTCCATCCATCCATCCATCCATCCATCCATTTTCTACCGCTTATCCTGAACCAAGTCACAGGGGTAGCAGCCTAAGCAGAGCAGCCCAGACTTCCTTCTCCCCAGCCACTTCCACCAGCTCTTCCAGGGGAATACCGAGGCGTTCCCAGGCCAGCCAAGAGATGTAATCTCTCCAGCATGTCCTGGGTCTGCCCCGGGGTCTCCTCCCGGTGGGGCATGCCCAGAGAACCTCCCTTGGGAGGCGTCCAGGGGGCATCCTAACAAGGTGCCCAAACCACCTTAACTGACTCCTTTCAATGTGGAGGAGGAGCGGTTCTACTCTGAGTCTGTCCCGAATTACCAAGCTTCTCACCCTTTCTCTAAGGGAGAGCCCAGCCACCCTGCGGAGAAAACTCATTTCTACCGCTTGTATCCACGATCTCATTCTTTCGGTCACTACCCATAGATCATGACCATAGGTGAAAGTGGGAACGTAGATGGACCAGTAAATTGAGAGCTTTGCCTTTTGGCTCAGCTCTCTCTTTGCCACAACAGACCGGTTTAGCGTCCGCATCACTGCTGATGCTGCCCCGATCCGTCTGTCCAACTCCCGCTCCCCCTTACCCTCACTCGTGAACAAAACCCCAAGATACTTAAACTCCTCCACTTTAGGTAGCAACTCCCCCCTGACCCGAAGTAGGCACTCCACCCATTTCTGTCTGAACGCCATGGCCACGGACTTGGAGGTGCTGATCCTCATCCCAGCCACTTCGCACTCAGCTGCAAACCTTCCCAGCGCATGGTGTAAGTCACAGATTGATGAAGCCAACAGGACCACATCATCCACAAAAAGCAGAGATGTTATCCTGATGCCACCAAACCGGACACCCTCTGCCCCTTGGCTGCACCTAGAAATTCTGTCCATAAAAGTTATGAACAGAACCAGTGACAAAAGGCAGGCCTGGCAGAGTCCCACATGCACCGGGAACAAGTCCGACTTACTGCCAGCAATGCGAACCAAACTCCTACTCTGGTCATACAGGGTCCGAATGGCCCGCAGTAGGGCCCTGAACCCCATACTCTGGAAGCACCCCCCACAGGACACCACAAGGGACATGGTCATAAGCCTTCTCCAGGTCCACAAAACACACGTAGACCGGTTGGGCAAACTCCCATGCACCCTCCAGTACCCTTGCAAGGGTAAAGACCTGGTCCAGTGTTCCACAACCAGAATGAAAACCACATTGTTCCTCCTGAATCCAAGGTTTGACTATCGACTGGACTCTCCTCTCCAGCACCCCAGTATAGGCTTTCCCAGGGAGGCTGAGAAGTATGATCCCCCTATTGTTGGAACACACTCTCCGATCCCCCTTTTTAAAAAGGGGGACTACCACCCCAGTCTGCCAATCCAGAGGCACTGCCCCCGACCTCCACGCAATGCTGAAGAGGCGTGTCAGCCAAGACAGCCCAAGAACATCCAGTGCCTTCAGGAACTCGGGACGAATCTCATCCACCCCCGGAGCCCGGCCACTGAGGAGCTTTTTAACTACCTCGACAACCTCAGCCCCTGTGATGGGCAAGTCCTCCCAAGCACCCTCAGACTCTGCATCCTCCTCAGACAACATGAAGGTGGGATTGAGAAGATCCTCGAAGTATTCCTTCCACCGCCAGATGATGTCCGTTGATGTTAACAGTACTCCATTCTCACTGTAAACAGTAGGGACAGAGCACTGCTTCCCCTTCCTGAGCCGCCGGATGGTTTGCCAGAATCTCTTCGAGGCCAACCAAAAGTCACTTTCCATGGCCTCTCCGAACTCCTCCCACACCCGAGTTTTTGCTTCAGTGACCGCCAGAGCTGTGTTGCGCTTGGCCCGTTGGTATCTATCAGCTGCCTCTGGAGACCCCCAGGCTAACCAAGCCCGATAGGACTCCTTCTTCAGCTTGATGGCTCCCCTCACTGCAGGTGTCCACCACCGGGTTCGGGGATTACTGCCACGACAGGCATCAACGACCTTGCAGCCGCAGCTCTGCATGGCCGCCTCAGCAATGGAGGTGCGGAACGTGGTCCACTCGGACTCAATGTCCCCATCCTCCCCCAGTATGCAATTGAAGCTCTGCTGGAGGTGGCAGTTGAAGAGCCGACGGATGGGATCCTCTGCCAGACGTTCCCAGCATACCCTCACTACACGTTTGGGCCTACCAGGTCTGTCCGGCCTCCTCCCCCACCATGTGATCCAGCTTGCCACCAGGTAGTGATCAATTGATAGCTCTGTTCCACTCTTCACCTCTCTTCATTTGTTTTCCAGCACAATAATAATAATAATAATAATAAACTTTATTTAAAGATGGAGCCAATTTAGTACCACTAATCTTACATTGGGCCATCTGATAATAAGAAATATACAATATATAATATATAAAATAAAATAAAAATAACTCAAGAATGCAAAAAAAATTACAAAAGAGAGAGTGAAAAAAATATATATATATGCACATGATTATGTATATGTGTGTGTGTGTATGTGTGTATAATATATATACACACACATATACATGTGTGTATATGAGATGGAGAGTGTGTTGTGAAATTTTGCATGGTGCACCTGTCCAGGTGTTTGGCTCCATGAAATTTAGGAAGCCTCTTTACCTTCTTCACACTATATTTGAAATCTTTCCAACCAATGAAAACATCTTTTCTAATGGGTGGCACAGTGGTGTAGTGGTTAGCATGGTTGCCTCACAGCAAGAAGGTTCTGGGTTCAAACCCAGTGGCCGGCGAGGGCCTTTCTGTGTGGAGTTTGCATGTTCTCTCTGTGTGGGTTTCCTACGGGTGCTCCGGTTTCCCCCACAATCCAAAGGTTAACCTGGGGTGGCCTTGGGCTGAAGTGCCCTTGAGCAAGGTACTTAGCCCCTGACTGCTCCCTGGGCACTCTAGTGTGGCTGCCCACTGCCCTGGGTGTGTGTGTGTGTTCACTGTTTCAGATGGGTTAAATGCAGAGGATGAATTTCACTGTGCTTGAAGTGTGCATGTGACAAATAAAGGTTCCTTTTTAATGACACCTGTTTGCTGGAATACTTATTTCCCCTCAGTGGAGCAAAGCCAAGCCAATGACGGTGCGACAAAAATAGTATTAGAGGAGAAGGATGGTGTTTTCCGATGTTTCCTTCTATAAGTTGGTGTATAATTTTTTATTTATTTATTTTGTGTCTGTGTGTGTGTCTGGATTTGGACCTGAAGCCAGTGCAGCAAAAGCTGCAGGAGAGACTTCTGGTGTCTAAACCCACCATGCAGACCCAAGCAGAGAGGCTCAGAGACTACAGAGAACAACTCAGTAAGTTTTTTCTTTTCTCGAGCTGTCAGGCTGATTTTAGTTGATATGCTACACAAAACAGTGCAATTTGAATTTAATGTCTTCTTTTCCACCCCGATAGAGATGCCAGTGCAGCATGACAGTAAGCAGGTACAGGTGGACCTGCAGGATTTGGGCTACGAGACGTGCGGCCGCAGTGAGAATGAGGCTGAAAGAGATGACACCAGCAGCCCAGGTCTCCTTACTCGTTCTTCTTTTTGTTAATCTTAATTGAGCCAAGTCGAGTGGGTTTTACTGTCATATTTCCAGCCAAATACACACACACACAGGATAAGAGCCAACCAGTGCAAAAACAACTGTATGTAAACTGTAGACTTTGGAGGAAGTGTCTGGAGAAAAACCATCAAAGTCTATAGTAATGAGTCTGTCCTGAGCAGTATTATGAAATCCCAGTGTGCATTGAATGATCATGGTAGTATGTTGTTGGGCAGGGTTTGATTAGACCAGGTGTGTGTTCGGAAGCAGCATTGTGTTGAATCCTCTGTTTGCCTTATGGAGGTACCTGTTGTGAAGACTGGTGGTGGTGGCATGGATGTTCTGGTACCTTCTACCAGACTGCAGGAAGGTGAAGAGTCCATGATAGCAGGGTTCTAACTAGACCAAAATATCAATGTAGTGGCACCAGTCATAATGGCTGGGGGTTCAGGGGCCGCCTTGGGCCCCCGAAAGCTCACAGGTTCTACATGCTCAGAGATGCATTCTCGTGCATTTCCTGGCACTGGCAGGCCTCCCTGAAAGTCACTCTTTTTTTGGTAATATTAATGAGTGGGGTTTTTTTGCCAAAAGTTGCTGTGATTGTTTTTGACTGAAGACTGATTATAATTAATATTCAACTATATTAGTGACATATTTATGGAATATGAATAAAACAACCAGTTGATGTTCACCAAGTATCAACTTTATTTTCAGCTTCAGCCATTCAATTACAATACATGACTATCCAGATCTAACTCATATCATACCTTCTCCTACTGACCGGTACTCCGACAGTTTCAATGCACTGTGCCAGGGACCGGCACGTATTACATGCATGGTGCATAAGCACCTCTTAACACGGATGGCACTTTACCGCAAACACAACATTAGGAAGGAGGTAAGCCGGACTAGCATGATCAGCTGCTTGGGCAGCTACTCACCGAGCGCTTACATGGATAAGGAGTGGAGTATGTCCGACTGTAGAACATTCGCATGGCGGCACGCTGTTGCCGCCACATGGGGATCACAAGAGAAAATAAAACAAAAGGCCACATTTTCAAGATTGACAAGTCTTTTTATTAGGTCAAATGTCACTGTGTCGGCAATATTATGAGTGTAGCAGTAAGGGAACCTTGCATATCGGCTCGATACGCTGAAAAGGCCTAGTTAGAACCCTGATGATAGGACTGGGAGGGGTCCACAATGCTGGTGGGAAAAAAGTGTCAATGGGGGGTAAAAAAAGACCGTGATGATCTTCTCAGCTGTTCTCATCATTCATTGTAGGATCTAGCAGTCTGAGACTGTCCAGTTTACAAACCAGACAGTCAGACAGCTGGCGAGGACATTAGCTCTTGCCCACTGCAGAAGGTGGTGAGGATGATGGATGAAAAGAGGTTTGCTGCTGAGCTTCCTTAGCTAGGCAGGTAGGGTTATGGGTTCAAGTGAGGTTCTCCATGATGTGCACACCAAGGAACTTGGAGCTTTTGATTCTCTCCACAGTTGTGTGATGATTGATATATATACATCAAAGGTGAATGTAAAAATTTTATTTTACTCTGATTGGTCAGCAAATGAACCTTATCTCTATTTGTGTCATACCTCACTGACTTCTTGTTTATATAAAATTCATTACGACAAATGATTGTTTTGAAGGTTGTGTCATGGCTGTGTGCAGACACTAGGGGGCGCATGAACCTAATCTATGACTATTACACAGTCACTGGGCACTTTAATAGGAACTTGTTCTTGATTCTAAGATTCCTGTTCTTGGCTGCAGTAGTGGAACCCAATGTGGTCTTCTGCTGTTGCATGCTGAGATGCTTTTCTGCTCACCGCGGTTGTAAAGAGTGATTATATGAGTTGCTACATCCTTCCTGGCAGCTCGAACCAATCTGGTCATTTTCCCTCTGACCTCTCTTATGAACAAGGCATTTGTTTCCACCCACAGAACTGTCGCTCACTCAATTTTTTTTTCTTTTCTTTTCACACCATTCTGTGTAAACTCTAGAGACTGCTGTGTGTGAAAACCCCAGGAGATCAGCAGTTTCTGAAATACTCAAACCAGTCCATCTGGCTCAAACCAACACCCATACCACAGTGAAAGTCACACTTTGAGATCACAATTTTTCCCGTTCTGATGTTTGAAGTGAACATTAACTGAAATTCTTGATTGGTATCTGCATGATTTGATGCATTGTGCTGCTGTTAAGGGATTGGCTGATTAGAAAACTGCATAAACCCGCAGGTGTATGGGCGTTCGTAATAAAGTGGCCGGTGAAAGATTTCCTGATATATAGAGAGTAGATATAGGTTCCTGACATCAGTTCCTCCATCTCTGTACAGAATTTGATGATCTCGAGCTGTGCACATCTCTCTCGTGCCGAGATGGCGCGTCCCAGTGGTGGTCTGGTCAGAGTGTGGCGCACCGGGCAGAAGGTGATGTTGTGTCTCTGCAGCAGCAGGTGGAAGATCTGCAAGTGCAGCTGTCTCGCTCCCAGGCTCTGGTGCTCAGCCTGCAGTCTCGCCTTCAGGATGTCACTCCAAACTCCACCCCCCGAAAGTTGAACCAGGATGGCAGGGAGCTGCAGGAGCTGGTGACTCGCGTATCCTCTCTGGAGGAACAGCTGAGGAAGGGCAAAAGTCATGCTGAGGAGGAGGTCAAGAGCTGTACCAGGACTGGGTGAGTAATAGATGCTTACATGCAGGTTGATAGTATACTTTTGTATTATCATTGCTGGGTGTAATTATTCCCAGAAATTTGAAAGGTTTTTGTTCACAAGTTTGAAGAAAAAAAAAATTCCAGTTATAAGAAAACATTCTGAAAAATTGTTTCTTAAACAAGATCACGCCACGTTCACTGCCTAAAGCTGTAGCATGTGACATACAGATATACATACTGCATCAATATTATATATTTGTCATTATTTCTGTTATATTTAATCTTACAATAATTAAAACACTTGATCCATGGTATGATAAAGTTTGAGGCTTAGTTAGTGTTAATGTAAAATCGATCTATAACAAATTAGAAGTAGTTGCAACCCCAAATTGAATGAACCTTAGTTGAAATTAATATTAAAACGTTCCATTTTAGGCCAGTTGTAGTAGCAGTTGTATTACACAAGATGCCACCAAGCAGCTGTTGCTCATTTTTCTGTCATTTTGACGTTGATTTTGCCCGAGCGAGGTTGTTATATTCGGTAAAGGAAAGTGTTACTTTAGTGATATGAGTGATATGAAAGAGTAGCGAGATCTAGCTTCTTATCCAGACCTTCCAATGCATCAGCTGACCAATTACAGTCCCACACACCAAAGAGCTGCTTAATAATTATATATACAACATATAAACCCACACAGTTGCACACAAAACCCCACTCTTTACAGCATACTACTCAGATGGATGACTTTAGACCTCAATGCTTCACGAAAGAGATCACCAACAATCAAATGTAAGTTCAAAACATGTTTGTTCAGATAAATGAGTATTGATTTGGTACTTAAATTTTAAGCTGGTTCTATAAAATTGAGAACTGAGTCACTGAAGTGAGAACTGAGTCACTGAATGAAGAACTCAGTCATTAATTGAGGCCTGAGTTACCAAATCAAGAACTGAGTCACTGCAGTGAGAATTGAGGCACTAAAATGAGAACTGAGTCACTGAGGTGAGAAATGAGTCACTGAATCAAGAACTGAGTCATTAAATTGAGAACTGAGCCACTGACTGGAGAGCTGAGTCACTGAATCGAAAACTGAGTCACTGAGGTGAGAACTGAGTCATGAAATTGAAAACTGTCTCGCTGAAGTGAGAACTGAGTCACTGAGGTGAGAACTGGGTCATGAGGCTCACTGAAGTGAGAACCGAGTCACTAAATTAAGAACTGAGTCGCTGAGTCACTAAATTGAGTACTGAGTCACTGAATCGAGAACTGAGTCACTGAGGTGAGAACTGAGTCATGAAATTGAAAACTGTCTCACTGAAGTGAGAACCGAGTCACTAAGTTAAGAGCTGAGTCACCGACTCAAGAGCTGAGTCACTAAATTGAGTACTGAGTGACTGAGGTGAGAACTGAGTCATTACATTGAGAACTGAGTCATGTAAGTTACTGAAGGTAGGTTTGGGGAAGATGCTGAATCAGCCGTACAGATCAAAATTGTAACAAATATTCTAGATTGTCTAAACCTATCTATCTCTATTTATTTATTTAAACAGGCTTTATATTCTTTCTCTGTGTATTGTAGGAAGTTTGACACACTGATCCAGGCTCAAGCTCGAGAGCTCTCTCACTTAAGGCAGCGAATGCATGAGGGCCGGAGTGTGTGTCACATCCTCACACAGCACATGGGAGACACCACCAAGTCCTTCGAGGAGCTGCTGCGGGCCAATGACATCGACTACTACATGGGCCAGAGCTTCAGAGATCAGCTCGCCCAGAGTTCAGCACTGGCCCAGAGAGTCAAAGCCAAGCTCAGTAGCCGTGAGTACACACACACACACACAAGCATAATTAATTCCCTCACACCATTTTGTAGAATGAAGATTTTCCTTTTTTTAACACAGGGGATTACTCTGAAATACCAGATGACAAGACGGGTCATGAACTGCTTGCGATCCGGTAAGTGCTACAACTACAGTACATGCACCCTGAGAGATACCCTGATGGGAGTTTCTCGATTGCACTGAGCTTCCTGACTTCTGTGGCTATTTTTTTTTCATGCCAAAATTCAAACAATCTTTGAATCCATGAGCATTGATTGTTTTGTTCTCAGACAAAATTAAATGTATACACTCAAACTGGGCGGCACGGTGGTGTAGTGGTTAGCGCTGTCGCCTCACAGCAAGAAGGTCCTGGGTTCGAGCCCAGCGGCTGGCGAGGGCCTTTCTGTGTGGAGTTTGCATGTTCTCCCCGTGTCCGCGTGGGTTTCCTCCGGGTGCTCCGGTTTCCCCCACAGTCCAAAGACATGCAGGTTAGGTTAACTGGTGACTCTAAATTGACCGTAGGTGTGAATGTGAGTGTGAATGGTTGTCTGTGTCTATGTGTCAGCCCTGTGATGACCTGGCGACTTGTCCAGGGTGTACCCCGCCTTTCACCCGTAGTCAGCTGGGATAGGCTCCAGCTTGCCTGCGACCCTGTAGAAGGATAAAGCGGCTAGAGATAATGAGATGAGATGAGACACTCAAACTGACACTGCCTTGGAAAATGGATTTACTTTCAACGGTTAAAATACTGTGTGCTTGACTTTCAGAAGGTCCGTAACATCTCACAATGCAGGATAAACTTGCACTACAAACCCTTCTCATTTACTCAGCTCTGTCTTTTCTGCTTCTTTCACATCTCAGCTGGTTATGGACAGAGCGACACACTGCATTATGTGTTTAGCGGTTTGTCTCTCCCTTTTGCA
Source organism: Neoarius graeffei (assembly GCF_027579695.1). NCBI lineage: Eukaryota > Metazoa > Chordata > Actinopteri > Siluriformes > Ariidae > Neoarius > Neoarius graeffei. The sequence continues at coordinate 80,411,811 of NC_083571.1, forward strand.
TAATGCCTGGTTAGGTCACAGGGTTGATGCTTAGTGGAAAGATCACAGAGCCTTAAGGCACATTGCATTAACTCGTCTGATCAGCCTGAAGCGGTTCTCAATCCATCTTCACTGTGTGCATGGACACTGTGTGCAGGACTGTGTACTGGATCAATGATTGGTGGTCAACAGGAATTTCAGCAGAACTGGACTATAGATTAAATGAAATGATCTTTTTCCCCAGATAGAGAAGCCAGTCAATATTTAACCAGAAAAATCAATCCTCAAATATTTAATCAGCTGTTTCACTGAGCTAAGGGGAAAATGGGTTTGCACACAACATATTACATTTAGTAATAATAATAATAATAATAATAATAATAATACTGTATACTATGATGACATAAAAAAATACAGAGGGAGGTGGTAATATATTGCAAAAAAAACAGGCATAAATTTGTGAGAGGGTGGCACGGTGGTGTAGTGGTTAGCGCTGTCGTCTCACAGCAAGAAGGTCCTGGGTTCGCGGCCAGCGAGGGCTTTTCTGTGCGGAGTTTGCATGTTCTCCGCGTGGGTTTCCTCCGGGTGCTCCGGTTTCCCCCCACAGTCCAAAGACATGCAGGTTAGTCCGTGGGACAGGTGAGAGGGCTCGTCTGCAAATACTGGTGACGTTGCAGATGCAGCGCTTGTTATACGAGGTGTCAGTGTGGGTAGATTTCAATAATCTGAACAGACTGCCAGGAAAGGAAATAAAGCAAAGCAACTACATGAAGACATATGAATAGGTTAACTTGTAGCACTGTGTAAAAGTCTGCAGCACTCTGTATTTTTCCATACAAACTTTGTTATAGATTTCTATTTTATGACTTCTACATTATCAAGTGGCGGCACGGTGGTGTAGTGGTTAGCGCTGTCACCTCACAGCAAGAAGGTCCGGGTTCGAACCCCAGGGCCTTTCTGTGCGGAGTTTGCATGTTCTCCCCGTGTCCGCGTGGGTTTTCTCCGGGTGCTCTGGTTTCCCCCACAGTCCAAAGACATGCAGGTTAGGTTAACTGGTGACTCTAAATTGACCGTAGGTGTGAATGTGAGTGTGAATGGTTGTCTGTGTCTGTGTCAGCCCTGTGATGAGCTGGCGACTTGTCCAGGGTGTACCCCGCCTTTCGCCCGTAGTCAGCTGGGATAGGCTCCAGCTTGCCTGCGACCCTGTAGAACAGGATGAAGCGGCTAGAGATAATGAGATGATGAGATGAAACATTATCAAGTCAGTACAAAAACATTTTAGAGTCCAAACATTCATTTTCCATCCATCCATCCAGCCATCCATTTTCTACTGCTTATCCGGATCCAGGTCACGGTGGTAGCAACCTAAGCAGAGCAGCCCAGACTTCCCTCTCCCCAGCCACCTCCACCAGCTCTTCCGGGGGAATACTGAGGTGTTCCCAGGCCAGCCGAGAGATGTAATCTCTCCAGCGTGTCCTGGGTCTGCCCTGAGGTCTCCTCTCTGGGGCATGCCCAGAGAACCTCCCTTGGGAGGTCCTGTGGGCATGGGATTTTCTAGCTCTTGATATGTATCTGCATGATTTGATGCATCGTACTGCTGTTACATGACCATGAGTTGGCCTAATGGTTAGCGTGTCCGCCTCTCGATCGGGAGATCGCGAGTTCAATCTTTGATTGATTTGACATTATCAAGTAGGTACAAAAACGTTTTAGAGTCCAAACGTTCGTTTTCCAGCACAAAATTAAATGTTACAGAAAAAAAAGTTTGTATCTGAGCAGCATATTCCATAAGAGAGCACGTTTCAGATTAAAAAAGAAAACATAATGAAGGCTGCTGGGTTTTGGTGCAAAATGAAGACGCGAGTGTGACAGTCAAAGTGTCCAGAAGAACTGGGGCTGCTTCTGTAAGACGCTCAGCAAAACCTACAGCTCATTTCCTTATCAAACTGCACTCACTGTACCTCAGACTACTATTCTTTTTAAAGCAAAGGGTCGGGGTGTCGTGGCTCAGGTGGCTAAGGCGCCCTACCATAAATCCGGGGACCCGGGTTCGATTCCGACCCGAGGTCATTTCCCGATCCCTCCCCGTCTCTCACTCCTGTCCTGTCTCTACACTGTCCTATCCAATAAAGGTGAAAAAAAAGCCCAAAAAAATATCTTTAAAGCAAAGGGTCATCTCACACCAAATATTGACTTTGTTTCCTTTATTATGGCTTACTGCTGTTTATAGTATTTTTTTTAATGTCAAAACATTTCATTTCATTATTTTTAAGCCGTTTCTGGTCTACAGCATTTCTTTACATGTGCCTAAGACTTTTGTACAGGACTGTATGTAATAATGTAACACACTTTGTAGCATGTATAAGTGAAATTATATCAAATCAGAAAGGATTCAAAGTTTTTTTTTTTTTTTTTTTTTTTGGGGGGGGGGGGGGGGGTGTTTGTAATATTTGACATGGTGTTTCTTGCCATTCTGAAGGTATGATCATTCTGTTATCCAAATTAATAGAGCTGAGACATACTGTATACTGTCTTTTGGTCTCTTTTACTCTCCTTATTCATCTGCTCATTTCATACAAACGGTGATGTGACATAAACTAATTTGACTTTGCCGGTCACGTAGTGAATGATAATCTGAAGAGCACCAGTTCCATTATGTCACCAACAGTGCAATTCAGGGCACAGCTAAAGATTGGGTTTCAGGGATGAACTAGTTATTGGCGAATTCTTTTCTCTTGACCATTGTCAGAACCCCAGGGGCAGATGTCCTCTATCTCCTCCGATTGTGCATCTGTGTATGGCATTGACACATGGAGGCAGCGTCATTATTCAGAGTTGGGATTGTTAGTATACCGGTGGTTGCAGGAGATTCTAGATGATGGGAATAAGGTTAAGCTTAGCATTTTGGGAAATTAGAGAAGTTAAATGACAAGGGGAGGGAGGGGGACAGAGAGAGCGAGAGATCAACAGCATTACAGGACAGATGGTGAGCCAGATGAGCAGCTGGACGCCACCATATTTTAGTGCCAGTGCATTCGTTTTAGTCAGATTCGGAGGCTTATGTGCATTGGTTTGATGTCCTTTTGTGCCCCGCTTCATGAGACCATTTTGTCACATGTTTGCTGCTACAGTTACACTCACGCTGCTGAGATTAGGACAGTCTGTTGACTTAAGCACTAATCAGGTTAGATTATTAAACCTCACAAGAGAGTGAAATAGGTCAGAGGAGGCTAAACCAGAAAGGTAGAGAACAAAGAAGAGAGCAACTGGATGGCAGGACGAGTGAATATAGCGAGAGTATCAGGATTATTCTGGAAAGCAAGCGGATCTCTTTCTCGTTTCTCTTTGTTTTGTCTGTAAGAATCACATCCAGGGTTCCAGCTGTCACTCCTACAAGGATCGGCAAGAGCCGAAATCATTTAATTTACCCGAGGCGTCTCTAAGAACTTCATAAAAGCTTGTTTGGATTTTGAAGCTTGACTGCGTTTGACTGTTCAGCGTTTAAACGGATCATTTTTCTCCTTCACTAAAGCTTTCTGCTTCAAACCAGGAACTAAAACTGTACAGCCAAGAGGTTTGTTGTTTGAGTTCATGGAGAAGGATGTTATGCTTTAAGAAGAGCCACTTAGGAGCAACTTCCTCTGCAGCTAGCTGAAGGATCAATGAATCCTTAGGACTTGAGGCTTTTTACGTAAGCAAAAATCAAGTATACACCATCCATCTTTTCTTGGATATACATGAAGCCCAAACAACCAAACATCATCTGGGAATTGTTTGCTGTTTCTCTTTCTGAGAACAAAAGAAAGGAAGGGACACTCATTCTCCGCTCGCCGTTAGGCTAATCACCAGCTAATCGGCGTCACACAGCCTCGCAACAAGCTTCCTGTTCTGCATGTTCCAGCCGTCTAATGGTCGAGTCATTTGAGCCCGGGACAGGAGACGATGGTCCCGCTGTATCCCGGATGCCACAGCACACAGGCAAGCAGTTGGGCCGAGGCACCATGGGTCCACTCTGGAGATCCATGCTGTCTAAGTGCAGCCCGCTGTACCGCAACTCACTCTTCTCCTTCACTCTGTGGGAGAGTCGGGTGCAGGAGCAAGAGCTGGTATTGCTCAGAAAGCAGGTGGAGAGAGAAAGGAGGGCACTGCAGCACCACATGGACAAGTAAGAGAAGTAGGGAAAAGTGTACTTAATGGAAAGTTCGGTGATGGGAGTACGGTCGGTTATTTTGTGTGTGTGTGTGTGTGTGTGTGTTAGTTCCAGATTTATTGGCACCCTTTGTGGAAAAAAATGAACATACAACATGAACACATGCAACAAAAAGTTATATAGTGATCTTAAAGGAGAACTGAAGTCATTTTTAAACTTGCTTTATTTCTTAATTAACGTGTTATTCAATTACGTTTTCGGTTTTAGTAACCTTATATCGTGACTCATATTGGCAACTAACTGCAATTAAATATTATACTTATCAGCCTATTCGGTTTTTAGCCGTGTTGAATGTAGTTCGTTTGGTCCACGGCAGGCGTCGCTTATCCACGCGATCTTCACGAGACTTGCGCGAGACTTCGAAACGTGAAGTGTCCGCCAGGTGTCAGTGCCGCCATTTTGAAAACTGTTTTCCAAACAAAATATTGCACAAAAACGAGTTTAAATGACAATTACTGCCTACTTTTCAAACTTTCCTGATTGCTATCAAAACAAACAAAACTTCCTGCTTGATTACGTCAGCATTCGAAAGAGGGCGTGCGTGTCTTTTGACAGCGCTGGCAGATGTCGGCCACTTTGATTTCCGCTGTACGTTTTACTTCCATCCTACGATGTCTTGCACAGGTCTCAACGCATCTCGTTTATGGCCATTGCTTTGACATATGGACTGATATATTACAGAGCATATTTCAAACACTCATAACTTGCTAAAGCAGTGACAAAATAGCCATCAGAAATGCATTCCTGTATTTAATAAAATGAGAATTTTGATTACAAAAAATTTTTCCTTCAGTTCTCCTTTAAACATATAAAGATACTGTATAGTTTTATTTGAGCAATTTGTTCTCAACTAGTACAATTTTTCTTTTGCAAAATGATACTTTAAAAATTATTGGCACCCCACTACTACTACTATTGTTGTTGTATAATTTGGTGACGTCTCCCCAGGAAAGAACAATAACACTGAGCCTCTTCCTGTTTAATTTTTTCGGTGCATTACCTGATTTGTGCAGGTCAACAACCATCTATCTCTTTTATACTAAAAGCTGTAATGGATAACAAGCAGATTTTAATAGCTCGTATTTATGTCCAGGGCGACACAGTGATATAGTGGTTAGCACTGTCGTCTCACAGCAAGAAGGTCCTGGGTTCGAGCCCAGCGGCCAGCGAGGGCCTTTCTGTGTGGAGTTTTCATGTTCTCCCCGTGTCTGCATGGGTTTCCTCTGCGTGCTCCGGTTTCCCCCACAGTCCAAAGACATGCAGGTTAGGTTAACTGGTGACTCTAAATTGACCGTAGGTGTGAGTGTGAATGGTTTTGTCTCTATGTGCAGCCCTGCGATGACCTGGCAGCTTGTCCAGGGTGTACCCCGACTCTCGCCCATAGTCAGCTGGGATAGGCTCCAGCTTTCTCACGACCCTGCACAGAATAAGTGGCTACAGATAATGGATGTATGGATATTTACGTCCAAACAGAACATGTCATGGTCTGGAAGACTGACAACAATCCATATATTTTATATATAATATTCTTTAGAGCTGTCAATAACTTATTAATATCTCTAATTAAAAATGTTTATCAGAGAAAATATTACCGACGGCACTGATCCGATACTCAGGAGCAGTATCAGGCCGATCCAGCCAAAAAAACCCTGTGGATCGGAGATCAGAGAAAATCTGCCAGATATCCCATCCTGTAACACATGGTGAAGATTAGATTTTGATTTGGAAAAGAAATGAGGTTTTGGAATTGGAAATGTTCACAATGTGAGTGTATTTTTGTTTGAAAGAGTTTAACTACGAAGTGGTTCAGTTAAAAAAGAGAGAACGTTTTAAATGCTTAGTGGTTTTTAAGGAAAAAAATATTTGATAGTTTCCTACAACCTAGGGTCATATTTATTTTCTATAACAATTTTTCACTTTTGAGTTGATTGTACTATAGTACGTATGAGTGTAAGAAGAACAAACACATTGCATGAAAGACAAATAAGAGCAATACAGAAGACTGTGTGTGTGTGTGTGTGTGTGTGTGTGGCAGGAAGTCTGTACATATATACAGCATATATAGATGTCTGCCCTGCCTGCCATCAGTACAAGCTGGACTAAACCTTTTAAATAAACTGCAGTGAGTGTGAATGACTCCAGCTCTGAATGAGCTTGCAGTCCAAAATTAGCCTGAAGGAAATTATGCGTGTGCCATTATGTCCAGTATTATTCTATCCACATTCACTGGATATGAGCAACCGCACGCTCTGATTGGCTACTCTACTACTAGGCTATCAGCTCATATACCGTGAGTAGAGAAAAACAAAATGGCGGAGCGTGTTGCTGAACCAACCGAGGACGAAATAAAAACTCTACTCGAAAACAAAACCCCGCAAAAAAGTAACAAGATATGGAATGGAAGTATTTGATAAGAACATATCCTTTTTTTTTTCAAAGAATTATTATTGTAGCGCTTTTCACAAATTGCTACTGTTATTTTGCCGGTTTGTTCACATTCTAAGCGGAAATGATTGTCGGACGTTTTGTATAAAATTTTTATTTATCAAATTTGCAAAAAAGAAAAATGCTCCGTTTTCTCAAAATCCAGTGAATGTGGATAGAATAAAACAGTTATTCCACTCAATCTCGTCGTACATGGCTTATAGCCAACTCGGTGCTACGTGCCTCGTCGGCTCTCAGCTCATATACGACTCAATTTCGTGGAATAACTTAAATATAGCTTTGTCACATTTCATTTCATTCAAAACAGCTACAGCTAAGTACTGTACTTTGCTTTCATTACCCAAGTCAGTTAGTGATTATGCATGTTTTAAAGGAGGGATGTGGGGGAAAATGGATGTTTTAGATATTAAATAACTTTTTCATGAGATCCTTTTTGTCCACAGAGTTATTAATGCAGACAAAATGTCAGTGGAATCTCCTTCACTAATGAGTTCTGGAAATGTGGAGTGTAAATGGTTGTGCAAAGCTGTCTTGCAAAACCAGTGACGAATTCAAAAGTTGAATTCTTTTGACGTCTCTTGCTCTGTAGTTGTTTTGATCCCTGCTGTATTCTGCTCCACAGGTTAAGTAAAGAGCTCCAACAGAAAGACAAGCTCATTGAGTCACTGCGCTCCAAACTTGAGCAGCAGCAGCCCCATGCAGACCCACCCGGCAGCAGCCACTCCCTCTCAGGAGATGCTGACCATTTGGAGCGTTCATCCTTTGTCATGGACGAACAGGGTTCCACCAATGAAGACCTGGACTTAATCTCAGAACTGGACACTGTCAGTGAGTTTGGCCAGGAGGAGGTAGCTGATGGTACGCCACTCAAGCACACACAAACACAGTGTGTTACAGAAACACAATATGTGCAACGTTATTATTTTTTTTTATAATGTGCACATATACCATCCCAATTCCAAAAAATATGGGACACTGTGTAAAATATAAATAAAAACAGAATGTGAAGGTTTGCAAATCATGGGAACCCTATACTTCATTTAAAATAGTACAAAGGCAACATATCAAAACTTGGGACGGGGCAACAAAAGACTGAAAGTTGTGTAATGCTAAAAAAAACTAATTTGGTTAATTGGCAACAGGTCAGTAACATGATTGGGTATAAAAAGAGCATCCCAGAGAGGCGGAGTCTCTCAGAACTAAAGAAAGGGAGGGGTTCACCGCTCTGTGAAAGACTGCGTGGGCAAACAGTGGAACAATTTAAAAATAACGTTCCTCAATGTAAAATTGCAAAGAATTTGGGGATCGCGTCATCTATGGTACGTAATATCATTAAAAGATTCAGAGAATCTGGAGAAATCTCTGTATGCAAGACACAAGGCTGAAAATTGATATTGGATGCCTGTGATCTTCAGGCCTTGATGCGACACTGCATTAAAAGCAGACATGTGTCTGTAGTGGAAATCACTGTATGGGCTCAGGGACACTTCAGAAAACCATCATCTGTGAAAACAGTTCATTACTGCATCCACAAATGCAAGTTAAAACCAGATATAAACAATATCCAGAAACACCGCCACCTTCTCTGGGCCTGAGCTCTTTTACGATGGACTGAGGTGAAGTGGAAAATTGCCCCGAGGTCTGATGAATCAAAAGTAGAAATTCTTTTTAGAAATCATGGACACCATGTCCTCCAGGCTAAAGAGGAGAGGGACCATCTGGCTTGTTATCAGTGCGCAGTTCAAAAGCCAGCATCTGTGATGGTATGAAGGTGCATTAGTGCACATGACATGGGGAGCTTGTACATCTGGGAAGGCATCATTAATGCTGAATGATACAAACACGTTTCAGAGCAATATGCTGCCATCCAGACAAAATTTTTTTCAGGGAAGGCCTTCCTTCTTTCAGCAAGACAATGTCAAACCGCTTTCTGCACATATTAAAACTGCATGGCTCTGTAGTAAAAGAGTCCGGGTGCTAAACTGGCCTGCCTGCAGTCCAGACCTGTCTCCCATTTAAAACATTTGGCGCATTAGGAAGCGCAAAATACGACAAAGGAGACCCCGAACTGTTGAGTAACTGAAATTGTATATCAGGCAAGAATGGGACAACATTTCTCTTTCAAAACTACAGCAACTGGTTTCCTCAGTTCCCAAATATTTACAGAGTATTGTTAAAAGTAGAGGTGAAGCAACACCGCGGTAAACATGCCCCTGTCCCAACATTTTCTGAAATGTGTTGCTGATATCAAATTCAAAATGAGCATATATTTTTCAAAAAAACAATACAATTTCTTAGTTTCAACATTTAATATGTTGTCGTTGTACTATTTTTAATGAAACATAGAGTTTCCATGATTTGCAAATTATTGGGTTGTAGTAGAACACACTCAAAAGTGAGCAAGGTTGGAATTAAGTGTCGGTTTTGGGTGGCATGGTGGTGTAGCAGGTAGTGGTGCTACCTCATGGTCCCAGGTTCAACCCTGACCTTAGGTTATTGTCTGTGTGGAGTTTTGCATGGGCGTTGTGGCTCAGGCGCCACACCATAAATCCAGGGACCCGGGTTCAATTCCGACCCAAGGTCATTTCCCGATCCATCTCTCTATTTCCTGTCTCTACACTGTCCTATCCAATAAAGGTGAAAAAAGCCCAAAAAATATCTTTTAAAAAAAAAAAAACTTGCCAGTAGGTGAATTGGTAACTTTTTGGTATGAACGCGCGTGTGCGCATGGCACACCATCAAAAGTGTATTACTACCTTGTGCCCAGTGCTCCCAAGATAGGCTCCAGATTTCCCTTGATCCTGACCCTGACATTTGCTTAAAGTGCATATTCTGGACCAATTTCATGTTTTTTTATATGAAAGTATGTCCCTTACACACTCATCCAGAAGGGTAATTTTGCACAAGGCCATCTGTCTACAGCAGAAAAAAATAAAATAACAAAACGCGTCTGGAAAAATCCCAAGGGAGTCTGGAGCCAGATCCGTGACGTTACCTGCGGAAGCGCCAGCAGGCTGCGAGAGCTTTGCACGGTTTCAGTGCACAGCCTGTGTAGACCAAGCGCTCCCATTTCTCTCTCACTGTCCGGTCTTTTGGGAAACGATGAGTACTAATCCCATCAAGATTGGTGTTGCTACACCCTCCTACGATACATCTGTTAACCATTTTAATAATTACGCGATAACGTTGAAGAAATTTGCAGAAAACCACCAGGTTGTTTTCTCATAAACAAACCAGCGCTGACGTAGGATTCAGAAGGAGGTGTCCCGCACGCGACGTCACGAAAATCAATGTTTGCCGGGAAATCCAAATGCCAAGTTTTTTCAGAGGCAGACCAATTCACCTCAAATGGCTTGATTTCAGCTGAATTTTTCTGGTATTGCACAAGGTAAAAAAATTGCAGAGAATGCAGAATGTTACAGATATTTGACCAAAGTTTAATATAAAATAGGAGAATTACATTGATCTTGCTCCTGAATTTACCCGTGATATGCACTTTAAAATGTTTTGGGAACTGCTGCTGTAGACTGTTGTCCAGGAGAGATCTTGAAAAGATTTTTTTTTTTTTGAAGTTTCAGTAAAGTTTTCCTGGCTAAATCAAGATTATATGTATCATTTTAATGACACATTCTCACTTTTGCATCTTTTTGAAACTTCTCATCTCATCTCACCCTCTTCTTTATAGACTCCCTGCAGCCTGCGCCGTCACATCCATATCCATCCAACCCGCCATCCGTCACTTCTTCACACGACCACCAGTCCTCCAGCAGCTGTCCCAGCATGCACTGCAGCCCTCACAGGTTCATGGATGGCCAAATGAAGACAGGTAGGACACAAGAATGAACAACAGGAAGTTCAGTTGAATATTGGAACCTGTTCTCCAGGAACATTTGATGAGTTGTCACTCAGCGCGTTTTAACACTAAATGTGAGGTTCGGATCAGCTCATCCTACAATAGAGAAGTTTGACCAATACATTCTTCACTCTCAGAAAATAAAGTACATTATTCTGCCTTTAGAGGTACAACGGCTTGTCACTGGGGCAGTACCCTCTAAGGGACTTATTTGTACCCTTTATATACTTATTGGGATCATGTATGTACCTTTTTAGCACTAAAAAGGTACACATAGTTACCTTGAGGTCCAATAATGACCCTTAGACGGTACATTAGTGTAGACTGTACCTTGGGGAACAGAAATGGACTCCTACTCTACTCCTGTTTCTGACAGTGTTGGCCCCCACCTTTTCCACAGAGCTCAGTTCTGCCCCCGTACCCCAGAGCCCCCAATGCCTTTCTGCTCAGATGGCTTTTCTGCCATTTGACCCCCAAACACAACACCCAAGACCCCGTTCTAGCATCGCAGGGGGCTTCTCTCTAGCTGAGGTGCACCAGGAGCTGCAGAGGCTGCAGAAGCAGTTTGTGAACAGTGAGCATCTGCGTGTGTGCGTGTGTGTGTGTGTGTGTGTGTGAGAGAGACTCATTAACATAGACCAGCCTACCCTTATAAATTTAACATCCCTATCATTGCACTGAAATGACCTTTTCATACACTTACACACCCATGTCTGACAATTAAGCTGCTTCCCTTCTAGCAAATTAATGCAGGAATATAAAGCTATTAGTAAAGCAGAAATGGTAAGCAAATCAATTCTTTTATTTATTTTACAATCCAGCATGGCATGTTTCAAAAGGTTGTTCATAATCTTGCATTTTGTGTAATGATTCCATGGTCATGAATTAATTCAGACTAAATTTGGGTCATTTCAAATGGGGTTATGAAAAACTCACAATCTCCTCTTGAAATATGAAAGATTGATTTTGAATGCTAATAGTTTAAAATGTTACTGGGAGTGACATTCAGACGATAAATCGTGTATCAAATTTGATAATTTGAATCGACGAAATAAGAAATGAATCGTGATTATCATCAGGCTGTGTAATCTTAGTTTTTCCTAGTTGTAATTGCATTGTGTAGACAGCTGAAGGTGCAGTAACGTACAATTGCGGGAATGCATGTTACTTCACCATAGGCAGAAGTAACACAGCTCTAATGTCACCAAAAAAAAACCCAAATCTAAAATGGGACAGAGCTGTTGTGTGATTGACTGTACAAACAGATTTAACAAGAAGTCCAAGCTCTCTTTTTACAGACTGCTGAAAGTGAAAGAGAAGAGAAGCAAATGGAGGCAGTACAAATGTTTATAATAGTTTATTAAGGCATATTTGTCATTAACTTTCATTTTTAATGAAAGGAATATTTTAGTTAATAGGCGATTATATCTTACGCCAACCTTTACAAATGTGGGTAAATAATTATTGTTGGTGATTAAGAAAATTAAACAAGTGGGTTTTTTTTGTTTTTTTTATTTAACAAAAAGAATATTTAAGTTGATAGAGAACAGGAAAATAAATGTTGCTATTTTTGGTAATAAAATATTGTGGGAAAATCGAATCATGAACCCAATATAATGAATCGAATCGCATCGGGAACTGAGTGAATCATTACACCTAAAACCTATTATTTTTTTACTCTCCTGACAACGCTGCACTAGCATAGTTAGCAAATGAACAAATGTCCTTGTCTATTTACCTCTGCTAAACAGCGTTGTGTCTCAGATCACATACTTGCGTACGATTCCAGACCATTATTGAGTACTAACACTAACTTAGTGTTTTAATTTTTTAAAAACCTCTTCTTATGTCACGTTTTAAACCTACTGAAAGGTTTGGTTTGCATACCAGCCTTCTGAATTTTCTAGATTTAGTAAATACCTTTGAATGTAAGGTCAGCGTTTCTGATTTGAGACACGGCTCATGACAACGACAGCTGAAAGCTTTAAGAGAAACAAAGCACTTTTATCAGGAATATTCCGTTGGATTTTAATCACTTACGTCACACGTCCATTTGTTATGAACATGATAAAATGTTAATGTTGTATTAGCAGTGGGATAAAACAGTTATCTAGAGTGATCAAGGCTTCGTGTTGCAGAAAATTCGTAATATCCATTTAGGGACGTTTGCAAAAAAAGTTTAGGAATCCCTGAATTAATTGCAGGCAATAAATACAGATCACTAATCTGATATGTTGGTTTGTTTATCTGAAATTTTTCATGTTGCTTAACTAATGATTAATATGATTAGTCCTTAATAAGGGTTGTGATTTACACTGCTGATTGAAAAGCTAACACACGTGCACTGATTTAATGATTTCTTACAAGCTGTTTTGATCATCTTTACGACTCTCTCAACGCTTGTGTCAGTGATTAGACCTGTGACAGTGTCTTTCTAAACCATTAACCATGTTTATGTACTTATGTATGTGTGTATATTATATATATATATATATATATATATATATATATATATATATATATATATATATATATATATATAAAATATACACACACATACAGTACTGTGTAAAAGACTGAGGCACCATATTTTTTCATATAGACTTTGTTATAGATTTCTGTTTTATGACTTCTACGTTATCGAGTCAGTACAAAAACATTTTAGAGTTCAAACATTCATTTTCCAGCACAAAATTAAATGCTACAGAAAAATAAAATGCTTGGACGGTGGCTGTCACCTTACAACAAGGTTTTGGAAAAAGTGTTTGCATCTGAGCAGCATGTTACTGTACATAAGAGAGCACTTTTCAGATTAAAAAAGAAAACATAATGAAGGCTGCTGGGTTTTGGTGCAAAATGAAGAAGCGAGTGTGACAGCCAAAGTGTCCAGAAGAACTGGGGCTGCTTCTGTAAGACGCTCAGTAAAACCTACAGCTCATTTCCTTATCAAACTGCACTCACCGTACCTCAGACTACTTTTTTTTTTAAAGCAAAGGCTCGTCTCACACCAAATACTGACTTTGTTTCATTTATGATGGCTTACTGCTGTTTATAGTATTTTTTTTAAATATTGAAACCTTAATTTAATTATTTTTAAGCCATTTTTGGTCTACAGCATTTCTTTACATGTGCCGAAGACTTTTTCTCAGTACTGTGTATATTATATATCCTTCTGTTAACATTTGGTATTGTCCCTTAAAAATGTCTACATTTTCCCCTTTTTTCCCTTAATGCAGGTTTTAGCAGTGCTCACGTCAAACCCCTGCCACGTGTCTTTCACCAGACTGACCGCAGTGACTTTCCCCGACCATCCCAGAATGCCTTTCAGCAATCTCCTTTTGCTAGCCTTCATGCTAGCCCGAATATGGCATATGGGGCACAGCAACCAAGAGGAAGCGCTTATAATGATGTTTCCTCAAGCTCATCGGGTTATCAGTCTGGTGCACGTCACGCAGGTACTAACACTGTCGGAAACCTGTATGGAAGCTGATCCTTGTTCTTGCTGAGCTGATCCTTGTTCTTGCTTTCCATGGTGTACCACAGGAACAGACTTAATGGAGGAGCACCTGAGGGAGATTCGCAGTCTCCATCGACGTCTGGAAGATTCCATCCAGACCAACGAACGTCTGAGACAGCAGCTGGCAGAGAGACTAGACTCCAAGATACAAGATGGAGGTCTGAGAATCACGTTAACTATCAAACATTAGTATCTGGTGCTTTTGGTGGTTAGCGCTGTAGTTACAGTAAGACCACCTAAACCAAGACCAAGCCATGACCAAGACCAGAGTGTGCGAAGGGAGGTTGGGGAGGGGTGACAGCCGAGGGATAACAGGAAGAAAAATTTTTAATTAGCAATGAGTTATGTCATTGGTTGCATTTCAAGAAGGATTTGCATCCAATCACAGTAATGTTAATAAATAAATCAGACAATGCATGGGCAATTTAGTGAAATCCCACAGCTGTGGTCTTGGCAACCCTTATCAAAAAGAAGTATACATACTTCAAGTTCATTTCATTAAGTATATTTCCTTAACTATACTTTTGTGTACCAAGTATACTGATATCAATGTACTTACGGTATACTTATAAGTAAACTAATCTAATACTTTTTGGGACTAAATTGGCCCACTTTTAGTTTATAAAAAGTATACTTTAAGTCTAAGAGAAGTAAACTTTGAGTATACAACTAGTATTTTTTATTTTGTACTGCAAGTATACCACAAGTAAACTTCTATACTAATAGTTTACTAGTTCTATACTTGTAGTCCACTCTTTAGTTTACAAAAGCATACTTCATAGTATACTGGAAATATACTATGCGTTTACTTGTTTTATACTTCTAGTCCACTTTTTAGTTTACTAAAGTATACTTTGTAGTATACTGGAAATATACTGTTGGTTTACTCATTACACAGTTCTAGTCCACTTTTTAGCTTATAAAAGTATACTTTATAGCATACTGGAAATATACTATTAGCTACTGGTTATACATCTAATCCACTTTTTAATTTTGAAGTATACTGCAGTAACCCTTCTAGGTATACTATTAGTTTTCTAGCCCTAACCCTTACCTCATGCACACTACCAGTACACAACTTAAGTGTTTTGTACGTTAAGGTACAATGACGTTATAAAGGTAAGAATTCACAAAATAACAACAGGTACTCAGGATTCAGAACATATTCATTTTCTTTAAAAATCAAAATTTAAAGCAACTTTGTATTAAATGCCAAAGTATAAAAACATGGCAATGACAACTGAAATTGACATCCAAGCGCTAAAGAAAAAGAAATAAATACAAAAATGTAATTATCCCACTCAGGAGAAATTTAAAAATAAAAATTATATGGAACCACAGACATACCTAAGAGTCAACAATGCTGTCTAACCCAGCAAAGAGCAGTGACAGAAAACATGCTGCCGTATATCACAAAGAAGCCAATATGTGTGAAAAAGAAGCATTTTATAGGCTACTATCAAAAGGATAAGCACAACTACAGGGCAAGTACACTTAAATATAAGGCACAAATATTTTAATACTTTATTACACTTTTGTTACGTATATCTTGATCAAAAATTTAAGTATAAGCTTAATATACTTAGACTTTTCTATATAATTTTCCAGGACTCGACATTAACTTTTAAACCCACTTGCCCTGGGGGGCAAATATTATGATTTGCTCTGTATTTTGCGAGTACTCCTTTTTTTTTTTTTTTTTGGAAAACCATCAAATAGCTGTGAATTGCAACATAAAATGAAGATCACACATTGAGTTGAAGTTTGGTTATCGATTAAGTTTATTATGAAGTTTGGTTATTGGTTGCTTTTTACTTGTAATGGACAATAACAATTTTATCCAAAATAGTTTTTCCTGCCTTAGTTGATTTATTTCCATTTCACATGCATGCAGCTGTTGTAAAGTTCAGTGTGTGTAGAACTCTCTCAGACTGTACTGTCCTTACTCGATAATGTAGAAATCATAAAATAGAAATCTATAACAAAGTTTGTATGAAGAAAACAATAGGGTGGCAAGACTTTTGAACAGTACTGTGTTTGAGAATATATATAATTTCTTTTTTTTTGGATCAACGCCGTCACACCACAGATACCACGGCTGAGCCAAGCGTTATATGCAGTCTTTCCTTCTCAATCACGCAATATAAGACAACAAAGCGCTAAGAGATTTTTAACTGCATTTCCCAGAATGCACTGCAGTCGGGAAGCATGTGATTGTGGTCTCAAATAAAATCTAAGTACTTTTTCTTGTAAATTTGTGACTTTTTAATCTTAGAATTTGAGTTTTTTTCTCATAAATGTATTATTTTATAATCTCATAGAATATTTGATTTTTTTTTCGCTTTTGTAAATTTATGATTTTAATTTTGGAAATTTTGAGGTATTTTTTTTAAACCTATAATCGCCCTAATTCTCCATCCTAGTTTAGTTATCCAGAAAAATATCCAGTTTCAATCTGAACATATGGAGTGCTAAAGAGATACAGAAACAGATACACGTCATGGCATTGTGTTACACCCCTCATGCACACACGCCCGCACACACACACACGCACGCACGCACACATTCAATAAATGATATAGAAAAACAAAATAAATCTTTTCATGGTCTGTCTGGAACTCTCACCAGTAGATACAGATTAATAGATAAATAGATGTTCCACCCCTGTTTAAAGCTAGACGACCTTTCGTTTTCATAAAATCGGTGAAATTTAGTTCCCTCTGAAATTTGGTCATTGTGATTTATGATTATTTCTGTAATATCTCACAAAATATCAGGCCATTCTGTGGCTCGGAAGTTATTTCATTTGAAGGGATTCCTGAGGAAATAAAAATCATGAAATTGCCCGGTTCGCGCAGTCAGGCAGACAGAGGAAGTCCGTGTGTGCATGCGCAGGTTTACCTTGACCGTGCACTGACAGTTACATAATTCTGTCGCTAAACGAATACGTGATCACACCGTGGTGCTCGCTGAACGCCGAAATTTATTAGTTTGGTCCTGCGTTTCCTTTCCTTCGCAACATAATGTCTTATTTTTTTTGCAGTTCGGTTTCCATCTAATCCTGCGCTCTGATTGGCTGGTGAGCGGGTCCATATCCGACGATACGGACCCCAGTTATGGACCTCTGGCGACTCGCTCGTTCACAACAACAGCAACAAACATAGTAGCAATTTTTATCAACGTTTATTTTCGCATTTCTCAGGAGAATAGCATTAATTTTACAGCATGGATAGCGATAACGACAGTGTTCACAGCGAAACCGAGTTTTATTACCCTGAGGAAGAAGAAATAAAAGAAAACATTTCAGGATAACGCTAAAAACCTGTAACTTTTGCTAATGCCGAGCAAAAACATGGCTGAATCCTGAATGACTCAATTTTGTATAAATAGGGAACTACATAGGCGGCAAAATGTAGTTGTTTTCCTGCCATGGAAGTGCACTTGTATACCGAGGAGGAAGCCATTTGCATTACAGCCATGAATGAGGATTCAAAATGGCGGCTCGACTCGGTTTTCCCTTTCGGGCGCTCTCGCTTTCTGTTAGAATTTGGTAAAGAAAAAAATAAATATATTATTTACCAGCTTAAGGTCAATCCATATGGTGAAATACCGTGACCTCGGCCCGGAGGGCCTTGGTCAGTACTTTCAAGACCTCGGTCACGGTATTTCACCATACAGACCTCCCAGCTGGTAAATAACATATATTTCTTCAGGCTTTCCGTTACTGTAGTCGGTTTTCCACGTTTCATTCGCACACTCACGCCCTCCATTGTTCTCTCCTGTTTCAAATTTGTATCCCACAATGCCTTGCGCGAACAGGGAAAGCCCACCACGTGATGCATGACGTAGTATCTTGAATTGGGTCATGGTGAAGCAGGAAAAAATAGCGGAGAATTTAGAGCCACATGGCCCTCAATTCATTAATTGTTCCATTTAAAAAAAAACCTAATAAAATTGGAAGTCTGTGATTTGAATTCAGTAGCTTTCAGTCCACTAAACAAAAATAACTGGGTGTCTGTCTGGGAAAATGCTTTTTATGACCTACACTTGAAAAATCTGAAAGGCAGTACAGCTTTAAGCTTCACAGAATGTTACGTTTTGGTTTTCTATGTTTATCACTTATTAGGTGCTCCTACAAACATCTACATTCAGGGACTTGACTCTGTCAGTCAGCTGTCTAATGAGGTTCGAGTCCTTAAGGAGAAGAATCAGGTTCTCCAGAATCAGCTCCAGCAGGCGAGCAGAGGTGCAGCACACATCACATGCAGCAGCTACAGCATATACGTCTGACTCATGATCAAACACTAATTATTTGTATCATTATATCAGCATAGTCCATGCCGAATTACGTTGTGGTTTTGTGTTTAGTTCTGTCTGACCTGTAAATGTTTCTGTTCTTCTGAAGATGGCATGAAACAAGCAGAGAAACAGTTGCGGGACGCAGTCTTATTAGAGCACACCAGGATGAAGCAGGCAGAGCTGGAAGCGGAAAAGTGGGCGGGGCAGTTCAGGCAGTTGCAAGCACAGATGCGAGAGCAGACGCAGGTGGTTCTGCAGCTGAAGCAGGACAAACAGATAAACCAGGAGAATGCTAACCGGTATGGCTGTATGACATTGCAGCCATATTTAGCAAAACACAATGTTTTTTTGTTCTGGTGATCAAATGTGAAATCATTGACGCTTGACTGGGTGCGTGTTGGTGTATTCAGGCTCCAGCACGAAGTTAACATTCTCCAGCAGCAGCTGAGTGAGAGCAGACGACTTGTGTGTGAGCTACAGTGCAAATTACAGATTGACCAAAGGTCGCGTGACACCACCCAAAATGGCAGTGAAGGTAAACTGCACGAATAGACTGTATGTATTATCTACAACTTGGATCCTGATTGTTCCATGACACATTCTTATCTCTACACCTTTAGGAGCAGAAGTGCAGGAGCCGCTGTCTTACATGCACATGCTGGAGCAGCAGCTAAGTGACCGGGTTGAGCCAGACGTGCTCCAGTTTTTAGCTGGAAAACGACTCGTCCATGGTGAGAGAACCAACCAACCGGCCTCACTAATGACTTTTAAACCAAGGCGTAATAACACAGGAATGTATGCTGGCTCAGCGGATAGCGTTCACAGCTCCAGGGTCCCCAGTTTGATCCTGAGCTCAGCTTGCTGTCTATGTGTGGAGATGGACTGGTGTTTAGGCATGTAACCATTCACCCTGGTCACGATTCGATTTGATTCACGATATTGGGTTCACAATTCAACTTTCCCATAATATTTGTGAGAAAAAAATTAAATGATGAAATTTTTATTGCCCAAACCCCCCCCCAAAAAAACCCACACATTTATTTTCCTATTCTTTATAAATTAAAATATTCCTTTTGTTAAATTAAAAAAAAAACAACTTTTGTTTCATTTCCTTAATAACCAACAATAATTATTTACTTCCATTTGTAAAGGTTGGAGCAAAATATTATAGCTTATTAAAGGAGAACTGAAGGCAAATTTTTTATCATCAAAATTCTATATCTCATTTTATTAAATATAGGAATGCATTTCTGATAGCTATTTTGCCACTGCTATAGCACGTTATGAGTGTTTGAAATATGCTCTGTAATATACATCAGTCCATATGTCAAAGCGATGGCCGTAAACGAGATTCATTGAGACCTGTGCAAGACATCGTAGGACGGAAGTAAAACGTACAGCGGAAATCAAAGTGACCGACATCTGCCAACTTTGTCAAAAGACGCGCGCGCCCTCCTTTGAATGCTGGCGTAATCAAGCCGGAAGTTTTGTTTGTTTTGATAGCAAATCAGGAAAGTTTGAAAAAAGTAGGCAGTAATCGTCATTTAAACTCGTTTTTGTACAATATTTCGTTTGGAAAACAGTTTTCAAAATGGCGGCACTGACACCTGGCTGACACTTCATGTTTCAAAGTCTTGCACAAGTCTCGTGAAGATCGCGCGGATAAGCGACGCCTACCGTGGACCAAACGAACTAAATTCAACACAGCTAAAAACCGAATAGGCCGATAAGTATAATATTTAATTGCAATTAGTTGCCAATATGAGTCACGATATAAGGTTACTGAAACCAAAAACGTAACTGAATAACACGTTAATTAAGAAATAAAGCAAGTTTAAAAATGACTTCAGTTCTCCTTTAATTAAAATATTCCTTTTATTAAAAAAAGTTAATAACAAATAGGCCTTTTCTTAATAAACATTGACGAACATTTGTACTCCCTCTATTTGCTTCTCTTTTCTTTAGCTTTCAGCAGTCTGTAAAAATAGAGCTCCAATTTCTTGTTAAATCTATTTGTAGTCAATCGCGCAACAGCTCTTTCACATTTTAGATCCGTTTTTTGTGTTTTTCTTGTGACATTAGAGCTGTTACTTCTGCCTCCGATGAAGTCACATGCGTTCCTGCTATTGTACGTTATTGTGCCCTCTGCTGTCTAAACACCAAAATTACAGCGAGAAAAAAAAAAAAAGCTAAGCGATTATGTTGCCTGATAAAAATCGTCATTCGTTTCTTATTTCATTGATTCGAATCGTTACAAATTTGTATCGTGATTTATCATCACACAATATATCATTACATACCTACTGGTGTCCCATCAAAGTGGTCCTGGTTTAAGCTCCAGATCCAAGAACATGAACGAATCAATGTACAAATGAGAGGAGCCAGGACAGAAATGGGTGTGCTTAGTATTATCAAAAATCATGCTCAGTAGCAGGACAAGATCACACTCAGACCAGATCACGTCAAATAATTTGTGAGTTCCAGCTAGTGTTCAATTACATATTTGTACCACACATGTACAGGATTATGATTTTGATTCTTACAGACTCATCTCGCTCTATTCCTGTTTGGGACACGGGACTCTTAAATCCAGCCTCACCCGTCTCTGCTCAGCTTCAGTCTTCTTTTACTGGTGAGTAGTTGGCTCTTTCCTCATGAAAGATATAGAATATACAGTATATAAAGCACCTAGTCTTAATTAACCTGAACTTTCTGGAGTTTAGCTCCATGGACATGTCAAATGCGTAATCGTACTATTTATATGTAGATATTTGCCTGAGTTAGGATTGGGAGTTTAAAAAAAAATGGGGGAAGTTTCCCTAACATTGCCCTTTAGGGCTAAAAGATGAAATAAGAGATTCTCTAAAGCAAGAAACGTTGTCTCTGTACATGGTTTTCCCGAACTCACTTGTAAGAAAGTGTCTTCAGAGCAACAATACAAAGAGCCTCTTTGCAATGCGTGTCCCTGATATAGGCATTAGTCGATGCTAAATCCAGTCGATGAGGTCACATGGCGTTCATTTTTAACCAAAATACAATTAAATATAAAGTGTTTAAAATATGTTGATATTTTGTATCATCATTAAGAATTACATATAAATTGGCAATAAATATTTGAAACTATTTTATATTTTGGGCA
Source organism: Neoarius graeffei (assembly GCF_027579695.1). Classification (NCBI taxonomy): domain Eukaryota; kingdom Metazoa; phylum Chordata; class Actinopteri; order Siluriformes; family Ariidae; genus Neoarius; species Neoarius graeffei. The sequence continues at coordinate 80,433,253 of NC_083571.1, forward strand.
ATTTTTTTTATTCCAAGTGTCTTTTTAATTAAATAAACAAACATTCACACCGAAGAATGAGCAAATAAGCTAAATTAAGTAAATGTGTTCCCGTGCCCGCTCATTTCACTGTTATCCAAACATACAGTCAGGATTATTTCAACTGTTATCCACAATGCCAAGTTAGCAATATTCTGCCTTATATGAGTGCGCACAGAGCGAGAGAAGTTTTGATCTATGTGTACCTAAGGAGGTTAAATCATATTATATATATATATATATATATATATATATATATATATATATATAAATAAAATATCTCATATAAAAACAAGAGTGCTCTGGCAACTAGGCCATAACTCTGACAAAATGCAACGGAATTGAACGAAATTGGAATATGCATATTACCGACATATAACAAAGAATCCTGCCAAGTTTCATGAAATTCCTCCAAAAATTGTGAGAGGAGTTGATTTCAGAAGGCGAGTACCCTTCCCAGGATGGACGGACGGATGGATATCGCCACGACATAATCCCCCTTTGGGCCTTTCGGCCAGTGGGGGATAATAAAAATTGTGAGGGAATTTGATTTCAGAAAGCAAGCACACCTTGATGAAATTGCCAAAGTACAAGTTTGTTAATAAACAAGGGCATAATCCATCCATCCATTATCTGTAGTCGCTTATCCTGTCCTACAGGGTCACAGGCAAGCTGGAGCCTATCCCAGCTGACTACGGGCGAAAGGCGGGGTACATCCTGGACAAGTCGCCAGGTCATCACAGGGCTGACACATAGACACAGACAACCATTCACACTCACATTCACACCTACGGTCAATTTAGAGTCACCAGTTAACCTAACCTGCATGTCTTTGGACTGTGGGGGAAACCAGAGCACCCGGAGGAAACCCACGCGGACACGGGGAGAACATGCAAACTCCGCACAGAAAGGCCCTCGCCAGCCGCTGGGCTCGAACCCAGAACCTTCTTGCTGTGAGGCGACAGTGCTAACCACTACACCACCGTGCCGCCCACAAGGGCATAACTCTGGTAAAATTTTCCCAAATTAAATGAAATTTCAGTATGCGTATAACTGTTGTATAACAAAGCCTTTTGCCAAGTTTGGTGAAATTCCTCCACAAATTGTGAGAGGAGTTGATTTCAGAAGAACGTACGCCCTCATGAAATTATCAAAGTACAAGATATTTCATCAAGGGTCAAAACTCTGGTAAAATTTTCACAAACGAAATTCAATCGCAATATGTGTATTACCATCATATAACAAGGCCTTTTGCCAAGCTTTGAGAAATTCGTCCAAGAATTGTGAGAGGAGTTGATGTCAGAAGGCGAGCACACCTTCATGAAATTGTCAAGGAACAAGGTTGTAGGGATCGACCGATATGTTTTTTTCAGGGCCAATACCGATAATTATGGAATTGGGATGCCGATAACCGATATGTGCAACCGATAAATGTAAACATTATAATTCACATGAAATTAAACATGGCACACACTGACACAGACCTTCATATCCATGAAATGTATGTTTAATTGTAAAATTGAACATGAAATTTTGTGCAGGGAGATGCCAGCAGCATTTGTACAATAAAGTCAAACATTAGTTAGAATAAAATGAGAAATAAAATAAATATTCACCATTAAAAAAATAAATCCCTCCCTACTATATTACAGCTCACCATTTTCAGTGGAAAATAAATTAAAATACACTCTGGATTCTTTTACACTAAGAACTAAGTAAGACTTACCAACTTCAAGTAGTTTTTAAATAACAAATCAAGTGTAGGGAGCTGCCTGCAGCATTTTTTAAAAAGTAAAATCAAACAAAGTAGGCTATCACTCCCTATTAGGAGTCGCTGTTCCTTTAAGAGTATATCGCTTTCCGAATCAGAAGCGCTAGCGAGGAGAATCACTTGCGCAAGAATTATAAATACTAGTCACACCTGGCTTGTTTAAATGTTCAAATAGCGCTTTATAAAGTTACCTAACATATACAAGTGCAGTGCGCTTTTTGAGCACGAGTCACGTCATGAAGTTTACTCATCACCATAACAAATAGCCAGTAGGCTTGCGCTAGCCTACAGAACACAAACACTACGTTTTATTTTGTCTTCCCTTGACCACCTCTCTGTATGGTTTCCAGACGGGGATTTAAAAATGACTGCAGCCTACGTTATGCTGGGGACTGCTTACTATGGACATTATATGTAGTTTCAGCGAGACTAGTTGGTTGTAGGCTAATTCAAGTGCTTCCTTACGTAAGCTAAGTTTGCCTGGCTACACAGATGCAAATGGACAATTTTAACGAGTAGTAGATGAAGAATGTAAACATATAATGATGTTGTGCTTTTGCAACTTGTGTGTTTGTGACTTATTGCGGCAAAAGCAGCGTGTCCTTACCTTGAAGTGGGATCTGCTTCTGCCCGAGTGCCCATACGGCCGCCTTGAAACAGTTCACAGCGTTTAGCTACGCGTGTTGATTGGCTGTATCCCTTGTGCCGCTTCTGCCCGAGTGCCCGTACAGCCGCCTTGAAACAGTTCACAGCGTTTAGCTACACGTGTCGATTGGCTATATCTCTTGTGCCAAACAAATCAGATGTTGTGGTGGGCGGGACCGTGTTCTTGAACTCAGAGAGGCGAGTGCAGGAAAGGACGTGCAGTGACAGTCGCGTTAGGAACGAAATGGCTGCAAAAAGGCATGTTATCGGCATATCGGTGGAAATTATGGCTGATACCGATAACCCTAAAAATGCAGAATATCGGCCTGATATATCGGCCAGGCCGATTGTCGGTCAACCCCTACAAGGTTGTTAATCAAGGGCCACAACTCTGGTAAAATGTGACCGAATTGAACGCAATTACAATATGCATATTACCGACATATAACAAAGAATCCTGCCAAGTTTCATGAAATTCCTCCAAAAACTGTGAGAGGAGTTGATTTCAGAAGGTGAGCACCCTTCCCGAGATGGACAGACGGACATCGCCATGACATAATCCCCCTTCGGGTCTTTCAGCCAGAGGGGGATAAAAAAGGAGGTCAATTCAACCTCCTTAGGTACATGGAGATCAAAACCTAACTCTCTCGCTCTCTCCCTCTCTCTCACACACACACACACACACACACACACACACACACACACACACACGTTACAGGTGCAGAAATGTGTCTCATTTATGACACTAAATGAGAGAATCACTCGCCTAATGGAGTTAAATTTGATTAAAATGTAGCGATATCAATGTGACATTCCGATATCTAGATGTAATTCCATAACTTACTGAAATATATTCATAATGTTTTGCGAATATTTATTTAATAATTAACTCGATATACTTGCAATGTACAAGAAAAATAATTGAAGACCAGCAGCATATTCATTCAACACCAGTTTCCCCCGCTGACTGTGAGAGTCCCTCGGAGGCGTAGCACATTCTGTGTATTCGGCTGTGAGGATACAGTCTTTATTTTGAAAGCGTGGTCCAGGTCCATCATATATTCAGAGCCAACTAGAGGATTACTTGGGCTATGATGATGTTCGGGAAAACATTAGATCCACATTAGCTTGCCGAGGTAATTAAAGACACTCTTGGCCTTAAGAGGCTTTCGGGAAACTCACCCCAGATTGTGATAATGATGTGAGAGTATGTTAAGGGAAGTACTGAGTGATCTGTAATCGGAACAAACAAACCAAACCCCTGTACAGGATGTCACAAGGGTGAAGTCCAAGATGGCTCGTTCGCCTGCAGGACAGGGAGTCATGTTGTGGGCCACTGGGACAACTTCAGCGCCCTCCAGCAGCAGCTCCTGGAGGGCAAAGTGCTCATCTGCAAGATGGAGGCAGTGCTGCAGTCTAGCATGGAGATCAATCTGCATGAGGTCAGTCAGAATCCCAGCTATCCAAGAGATTCATGGGTGAGAAATTAAATTAAATTAAGAAGAAGAAACCTTTATTCGTCACATGCACACTTCAAGCACAGTGAAATTCATCCTCTGCATTTAACCCATCTGAAGCAGTGAACACACGCACACACAGAGCAGTGGGCAGCCACACCAGAGCACCCGGGGAGCAGTCAGGGGTCAGGTACCTTGCTCAAGGGCACCTCAGCCCAAGGCCGCCCCACGTCAACCTAACTGCATGTCTTTGGATTGTGGGGGAAACCGGAGCACCCGGAGGAAACCCGTGCAGACACGGGGAGAACATGCAAACTCCACACAGAAAGGCCCTCGCTGGCCACTGGGTTCAAACCCGGAACCTTCTTGCTGTGAGGCGACCGTGCTAACCACTACACCACCGTGCCGCCCAGGTGGGGTGGCATAGTGGCACGGCGTCAAGTAGCTTTGCTGCCCGACGGCTCCAAGGTCCCTAGTTCAATCTTGAACATGGATTACTGTCCATGTGGACAGTAATCCATGTTTTTTCCAATATCAGGTATTTATCCATGAGAGGATAAATACCTGATACTCCCTACCAGTCAGACAGAAGTGAAGAAGCCTTTCGGATGAGAGGTGAAACGTCTTCAAGAATCTTCAAGCAAGTCCAGTTGCTCTCTTTTACCACCCACAGTTACTATGACCTGGATGACTGAGAATCTTCACAGACATGTCCATGTGGACTTTCTCTGCATGTTCTCCTCATGGCTGCATGGGCTTTCTCCAGGTTCTCCGGTTTCCTCCCACCTCCCAGAAACATCCCAGGAGGTACAGTTGGCTAATTTAAATGGCTGTAAGTGTGAGTGTATGTGTGTGATGCCCTGTGATGGACTGGTCCCAGGATCAGCTTTGGATCCACCATGACCCAGACCAGAATAAAGCAATTACTGAGAGTGACTGACTTTCATGGATTGCTCTTCTCCATGGAGTGGTTTGGGAAGCCAAAGTTTGGTGACTTTCATGTCTTGTGAATTGAGGTAGAGGAGCTTCAGGCTTTGAATCAATCATAGTGCTTAGAGATACTGTATGGTGTTTGTCCAGTAAGCAGCAGCAGCACCTTTCTGGAAACATCACATTACATCTTGGTGTTAACACCGTGTTAACTAATTTCTTCAATTCAGGATCTGATTTCCGGGGCGGCACGGTGGTGTAGTGGTTAGCGCTGTTGCCTCACAGCAAGAAGGTCCTGGGTTCGAGGCCCGGGGCCGGCGAGGGCCTTTCTGTGTGGAGTTTGCATGTTCTCCCCGTGTCCGCGTGGGTTTCCTCCGGGTGCTCCGGTTTCCCCCACAGTCCAAAGACATGCAGGTTAGGTTAACTGGTGACTCTAAATTGACCGTAGGTGTGAATGTGAGTGTGAATGGTTGTCTGTGTCTCTGTGTCAGCCCTGTGATGACCTGGCGACTTGTCCAGGGTGTACCCCGCCTTTCGCCCATAGTCAGCTGGGATAGGCTCCAGCTTGCCTGCGACCCTGTGGAAGGATAAAGCGGCTAGAGATAATGAGATGAGATGAGGATCTGATTTCCATTTTTCCGGTCTGCAAATTAGCTCCGCCCACTGGCAGAACACAGCTTGCTTAGTTCTTTGTCTTTTCCTTACATAGGTTCAGCAGACATGGTGGAAGGCTTTTCAGTGTTTTTCTCTAAAATGACAGACTGCTCCTTTAATGTTTGGTTACATGTTCATGTTGTTCTCCATTCAGGGTTGTTTAAGCAACTTGCTGAGCAACACCAAGACCTTAAAGCGTATTCTGGAGGAGGTGGCTTCTGTCCTCAAAATATTCTGGAGGGCTGCTCTTCCTAGTGCTGAGACCACAACACCAGAGCATCAAAAGGTAGATTCCTAGTGCTGAGACCACACATACCCAACCAACACTGTGTCTTTCATGATCCTCTGTGATATAATCTATGCACTGGAGAAAGGACACATTTTCAAGAGAGAGAGAGAGAAGCAACTGCTACAATTATCGACACCTTAATCTTTTGGCTATTGCAAAAGTAGAATAATAGAATAGTAGAATAGTGCATGAATAGAATAGAATAAAGTGCATGAATAATTACTCAAACGTCCACTGGGGAAAAAAACAAGTTGAGTCCCGATTACTTAGCGTATCAGATCACATGACACCGTTCCACAATTCTTGACCACTTTTGTCCAGTTATCGACATCCAGATGATTATTTATTTTTTTAAAAATCAGTACGCGGTATTAAGTTAGCAAAACATAGTTTTTATTTTAAATTTGTTTTACACAGACATATTTAGTACAAAATATCTTTTATATAAATATATCAGTGTCGGTGCTTACATGAATGAGGAAGTAATTCTAATGTTTGTAAACAAATGAACTGATAATGTTTAACCTGTCAGAAAATCTTTTTGTTCCATTTTCTAAGTATTTTCATAGATCACATTTTGTTAATCATTCGTTGTTTGTATTAATTTCTAGTTTAGTAGTTTACCAATAAATGTCAACAGGCAATTGACATTGTGACCACATGAAAATCCAGGTCAAAGGTCGCATGTCATTCCTCGAACCAAAATATAAAATGTCTACTGATATTGTAATACATGGTACAACCCCGATTCCAAAAAAGTTGGGACAAAGTACAAATTGTAAATAAAAACGGAATGCAATAATTTACAAATCTCAAAAACTGATATTGTATTCACAATAGAACATAGACAACATATCAAAATGTCGAAAGTGAGACATTTTGAAATTTCATCCCAAATATTGGCTCATTTGAAATTTCATGACAGCAACACATCTCAAAAAAGTTGGGACAGGGGCAATAAGAGGCTGGAAAAGTTAAAGGTGCAAAAAAGGAACAGCTGGAGGACCAAATTGCAACTCATTAGGTCAACTGGCAATAGGTCATTAACATGACTGGGTATAAAAAGAACATCTTGGAGTGGCAGCGGCTCTCAGAAGTAAAGATGGGAAGAGGATCACCAATCCCCCTAATTCTGCGCTGACAAATAGTGGAGCAATATCAGAAAGGAGTTCGACAGTGTAAAATTGCAAAGAGTTTGAACATATCATCATCTACAGTGCATAATATTATCAAAAGATTCAGAGAATCTGGAAGAATCTCTGTGCGCAAGGGTCAAGGCCGGAAAACCATACTGGGTGCCCGTGATCTTCGGGCCCTTAGACGGCACTGCATCACATACAGGCATGCTTCTGTATTGGAAATCACAAAATGGGCTCAGGAATATTTCCAGAGAACATTATCTGTGAACACAATTCACCGTGCCGTCTGCCGTTGCCAGCTAAAACTCTATAGTTCAAAGAAGAAGCCGTATCTAAACATGATCCAGAAGCGCAGACGTCTTCTCTGGGCCAAGGCTCATTTAAAATGGACTGTGGCAAAGTGGAAAACTGTTCTGTGGTCAGACGAATCAAAATTTGAAGTTCTTTATGGAAATCAGGGACGCCGTGTCATTCAGACTAAAGAGAAGGACGACCCAAGTTGTTATCAGCGCTCAGTTCAGAAGCCTGCATCTCTGATGGTATGGGGTTTCATTAGTGCATGTGGCATGGGCAGCTTACACATCTGGAAAGACACCATCAATGCTGAAATGTATATCCAGGTTCTAGAGCAACATATGCTCCCATCCAGACGACGTCTCTTTCAGGGAAGACCTTGCATTTTCCAACATGACAATGCCAAACCACATACTGCTTCAATTACAGCATCATGGCTGCGTAGAAGAAGGGTCCGGGTACTGAACTGGCCAGCCTGCAGTCCAGATCTTTCACCCATAGAAAACATTTGGTGCATCATAAAACGGAAGATACGACAAAAAAGACCTAAGACAGTTGAGCAACTATAATCCTACATTAGACAAGAATGGGTTAACATTCCTATCCCTAAACTTGAGCAACTTGTCTCCTCAGTCCCCAGACGTTTACAGACTGTTGTAAAGAGAAAAGGGGATGTCTCACAGTGGTAAACATGACCTTGTTCCAACTTTGAGATGTGTTGTTGTCATGAAATTTAAAAATCACCTAATTTTTCTCTTTAAATGATACATTTTCTCAGTTTAAACATTTGATATGTCATCTATGTTCTATTCTGAATAAAATATGGAATTTTGAAACTTCCACATCATTGCATTCCGTTTTTATTTACAGTTTGTACTTTGCCCCAACTTTTTTGGAATCGGGGTTGTAGATATTTACAACAAACTGAAAAAAATCATCTGAATGGAATAGAAAAATCTGAATATTTCAAGCATGTAATTTTTTATATGCTAGAAATTTAATTCTGGTCTAATTTTATTTATTGCAATATGATTCCAAATACTCTATAAACATTCCATTCTGTTATGAATCAGAAAATATATATATATATAAATCACAGCACTTTTATTTTTTTAAAGCACTTCATCTACTTCAACAATGTTACACAAAGCTCGATCTATAACAGTTGTAAATGTCACTTAATTCCACAGGGTGTCGATAATGGTGGACATCGGTGAAAGTGATCACTTATCGACACCTCACGTGACTTCTCAAATGCACGTTTAGATACAAAAATGGCGACTGTCAAATGAGAGAGTAAGAAACAAAGTAGGTTTCGACAAGGAGATCATGAAATATTGGTGAATTTGATCAGTAAAAACATGTCCATGATCTTTCCACCATGCTTACCTGCAATGATAGCATCTGGGTTTTCCTCAAATTGCTGATCGTGCTAAAAAAATTCCATCTTTGGTAACGAGCTGCGTCATCAGACGACAAGATCAAAGGGCGAGGGGGGTCTTCTGGTTGATTAATTAACCAATAATAACTGTTGTAACTGAAACTCACTTTTGTAAAAATTTTTTTATTGGTAAATCTGAAAAGGTGTTGATAATTATGGACTGTTGATAATTGTAGTCGCCTCTGTCGTGTGTGTGTGTGTGTGTAGGAGCAAACTTTGAAAGAAGAACTTGTTTCTCTGAAGCACAAACTAGCTGAACAGGAACAGACCCTTAGAGATACGTTTGAGACCCTGAGAAATTCCAACCGCACCAAAGACAGCATGGAGCAATTCATCCTCAGCCAATGTGAGCTGTGATCACATCTCCTTCCTCTTCTTTTTTCCTATTTACACTGATGAGAACTTTGTTATTATTAATATTGCATGCACGACAGCGTTTGAGTGACTTCTCAGCTCTGGTTGTTTGTCACAATGCTCTATTCAGTGGCCTCACTTTGTCTCTTCGCAGTGTCCAGGACACGAGACGTGTTGAAAAAAGCTCGCACAAACCTTGAGGTGAGTCCATTCTGCCACACCTTCACAACCTCTCGTGTCATAAGCAGAGAAAGTGTTGAGGGCTGTGACACACCAAGGAAAAAAAAATCAGTTACTACAGAATATAACTGTAATAACCTTAACATATAGACCCCTTTCACTGACGTCACCCGAAACCGGAAGTAAACAGACCCTGCGCCATTTTGGAAGACCAACAAACTCGTGATTAGGGGGAAATAACGGCAGCGGTATGTGAACCCACGAGAATAAAGTGGAGTGGCAAACGACTTAAACAAATCTGAGCTGTTTTATTTATGATTTATTGGCCCAACAGTAGACTTGAAAGAAACCTGTGTGAGACTTGGCAAAAAACTGTGGATATAATGGATAAGTCTGTGCATGATCTGCGGACACTTTGAGGTAAGCAAACGCAAGAAATTCAGATTTAAAACATGCTAAAGTGGCCCCAAGTTGATAACTGTATGAGGAGCAAGCCTCCCAGACTTCTACAATTTATTAATAATAATAATTTAGGATGGTTTGGGGCTTGCTCGCTGCTGCCAGGTTGGTTGTTGAGTAGCCTGACTGTTTGTTTTTGTTTTTCTTGCGTGTGGTATCATTGTTGACGCGAGGTTGTTTTTTGAACATGCCAATGCAGACACGATTTCCCCTGATGAGTTATGACTTCAGACACGATGCGTGTGTGGAGGTGTGGAGTCCGCGTGATATGTGCGTAAGATAGGCTTCTCATGTGTTTGGAGATCCGCGCTCCGAGACAAGCGCAAGCACACACACCCCCAAGGGAAAAAAAGGGGCCTCCCGAAAATATCGGCATAGTTCGAACACTGAGTGTAGGCACTGGGTGTAAACAACAAATAGTTTACAATGTCTGGGTAGCAAACAGATGGCAGAATTGGTGTCAGGTCCTCCTTATGTTTCCATTCTCCCTTGCCCTGAGTCTTATCATATGGGTCAAACCCATCAATCACAGCCAGTTTCTCCACATACCGTGCCCTTTCTGCAGCTGGTAATGTACTCACATAACCAGAATTATCATCCATCGTGTCACTTTACTCTCGCTCGTACTTTGTTTTATATTGTGAGTGCATGTACTTGGTCTTCCAATATGGCGCCTAACAAAATCTCGCGGCGCGGTGACGTCATGTGAAAGGGGTCTATAGAACAGAAAACCTTCAGGGACCAGGTGTCAGCTCTCAAATTGAGAACTGAACAGAAACCACTGTCCTCCTTCTGACCTAGGAAGTCCATTGAGTAGAACCTCTTGTAATGAATTGTGGGTTGCACTTTTTCGGTCCCTGTGACAATCTCATGACAACCCAGTAATGTGATGAATGTTTTCACGCATCGGACCAGCTATAGGCCCAGTGAGTGATGTTTCAGTTCAAAGAAGGAAAAAGAGAAGACGAATGCCTTTATCTATCAAATATTCTTTACAATACAGTGAAAATGCTTTTCTTTGCATATCCCAGCTTGTTGGGAAGTTGGGGTTACCGTGATATGGTGCCCCTGGGGATTGGACCCCTGACCGCCTTTCTAATCAGAAACCCAGAACCTTAACTACTGAGCCACTACTTCTCCAAAAGTACCCCAAATTTAGGAAAGTGCCCCTCCTGCTGGTAATCCTGGTTCCTTCATGGGCAGGACGCACAATACTCTTTAGTGGTAGAGGGAGGAGGTGCAGTTTGGAGCCCCAATCTAAACACTTTGTTGACGGTCTTGGTCTGTATGCACATCTGGACAAGAAAGTATCAAAGTGTGCTCCCGAGTGGTCCAACAGAAAAGCATTCGCTGAATCCCAAGAGAGTAAAATTGGCCATACTCTCAAGGAGAGAGGAGTATCATAACCTCTCTTGTCAGTTACAGCCAATTAGTGAATCATGGGCATCAGTCAGCTCATGCATACGGAGGTGGGTGGATAGCACTTTCCTCCGTGTTGCATGAGCAAGCAGTTTGAAAAGATGCATCCGGATAGCCTTCACCCTCCCTGGTTGGTAGCTGTCGTGTGATATAGTGGAGAGCTGAGGTCATGGGAGAAAATCAGGAAAAAGTTCCGAAAAAGTATCAAAAAGTGATTTTCGCTGCCCCCAAAGATCAAATGGGTGAAATACACTCACCGGCCACTTTAATAGGAACCTGTTCTTGATTCTAAGATTCCTGTTCTTGGCTGCAGGAACGGAACCCAATGTGGTGTTCTGCTGCTGTATGCCGAAACGCTTTTCTGCTCACCACGGTTGTAAAGAGTGATTTTACGAGTTGCTATATCCTTCCTGGCAGCTCAAACCAATCTGGCCATTTTCCCTCTGACCTCTCATCAATGAAACGTTTGTTTCCACCCACAGAACTGGCGCTCGCTCAATGTTTTTTTTGTTTTTCGCACCATTCTGTGTAAACCCTAGAGACTGTTGTGTGTGAAAACCCCAGGAGATCAGCAGTTTCTGAAATACTCAAAGCAGTCCATCTGGCTCAAACCAACACCCATGCCACAGTGAAAGAAAATCACACTTTGAGATCATAGTTTTTCCCATTCTGATGTTTGAAGTGAACATTAACCGAAGCTCTTGATTTGTATCTGCATGATTTGATGCATTGTGCTGCTGTCAGATGGATGGGTGTTTCTAATAAAGTGGCCGGTGAGTGTATAAAACCAGCGTCAACTGACGATCACCTTCTGTTTGCTCGCGGTTTCATAAAAATGTTCTTGAACTCACTGATGTCATGCGTGTACAATCTACGTCCAAGTGAAAGGTTATACGACTGCAGGAGTCTGTATCCGTGAGTCAGTGTCACCCAAGTCGTAAAATTTGACTAAACAAAAAAATGCCTGTCAGGATCAGTATCAGAATTCAGTGCATTACTATATTGTCATCATTTTCACTGTAGTAATATACAGTATGCTTTGGAATACGACAGTCAGTGTATTTAAATGCTCTGCGCAAACATTTTCATCATTATGAAAGTAACAGAAGCGAACACAGCGTAACATCTGTGCAATGCCGTGTCCCTTTGTTCAATTTCACTCCGATTTTCCATTCCTGTTTCTCTTTTTCACTGTGAGTATTTCCAGAAGAACGAGCTCAGGATCAACTCTTTAGGCTGCTCCTTTTCTTCTCCCTCTCCCTCGTCTTTGTCCTTCACTCCTCCCTGGGCTACTAGAGGTACACCCCGGGCCTGTTTGGCCTGTGGGAGTATGCATGTGTGTGTCTGCGTGTTGGTGCACTTTGACATCATTCCATCCAGCCTTCACATAATTTGGCTATTGTTTTAAACTCTTGGCTTCTAAATTATGTGAGCAGAGACACTAGAGTTGCTTTGTCCATAAATTACTACAGAATGCTGATCTGTTTAATAAATCGCTGCATTGCATGTGCTGCTGATTAATTACAACCCCGATCCCAAAAAAGTTGGGACAAAGTACAAATTGTAAATAAAAACGGAATGCAATAATTTACAAATCTCAAAAACTGATATTGTATTCACAATAGAACATAGACAACATATCAAATGTCAAAAGTGAGACATTTTGAAATTTCATGACAGCAACACATCTCAAAAAGGTTGGGACAGGGCAGTAAGAGGCTGGAAAAGTTAAAGGTACAAAAAAGGAACAGCTGGAGGACCAAATTGCAACTCATTAGGTCAGTTGGCAATAGGTCATTAACATGACTGGGTATAAAAAGAGCATCTTGGAGTGGCAGCGGCTCTCAGAAGTAAAGATGGGAAGAGGATCACCAATCCCCCTAATTCTGCGCTGACAAATAGTGGAGCAATATCAGAAAGGAGTTCAACAGTGTAAAATTGCAAAGAGTTTGAACATATCATCATCATCTACAGTGCATAATATCATCAAAAGATTCAGAGAATCTGGAAGAATCTCTGTGCGTAAGGGTCAAGGCTGGAAAACCATACTGGGTGCCCGTGATCTTCGGGCCCTTAGACGGCACTGCATCACATACAGGCATGCTTCTGTATTGGAAATCACAAAATGGGCTCAGGAATATTTCCAGAGAACATTATCTGTGAACACAATTCACCGTGCCATCCGCCATTGCCAGCTAAAACTCTATAGTTCAAAGAAGAAGCCGTATCTAAACCTGATCCAGAAGCGCAGACGTCTTCTCTGGGCCAAGGCTCATTTAAAATGGACTGTGGCAAAGTGGAAAACTGTTCTGTGGTCAGACGAATCAAAATTTGAAGTTCTTTATGGAAATCAGAGACGCCATGTCATTCGGACTAAAGAGGAGAAGGACGACCCAAGTTGTTATCAGCGCTCAGTTCAGAAGCCTGCATCTCTGATGGTATGGGGTTGCATTAGTGCGTGTGGCATGGGCAGCTTACACATCTGGAAAGACACCATCAATGCTGAAAGGTATATCCGGGTTCTAGAGCAACATATGCTCCCATCCAGACGACATCTCTTTCAGGGAAGACCTTGCATTTTCCAACATGACAATGCCAAACCACATACTGCATCAATTACAGCATCATGGCTGCGTAGAAGAAGGGTCCAGGTACTGAACTGGCCAGCCTGCAGTCCAGATCTTTCACCCATAGAAAACATTTGGCGCATCATAAAACGGAAGATACGACAAAAAAAGACCTAAGACAGTTGAGCAACTAGAATCCTACATTAGACAAGAATGGGTTAACATTCCTATCCCTAAACTTGAGCAACTTGTCTCCTCAGTCCCCAGACGTTTACAGACTGTTGTAAAGAGAAAAGGGGATGTCTCACAGTGGTAAACATGGCCTTGTCCCAACTTTTTTGAGATGTGGTGTTGTCATGAAATTTAAAATCACCTCATTTTTCTCTTTAAATGATACATTTTCTCAGTTTAAACATTTGATATGTCATCTATGTTCTATTCTGAATAAAATATGGAATTTTGAAACTTCCACATCATTACATTTTATTTTTATTTACAATTTGTACTTTGTCCCAACTTTTTTGGAATCGGGGTTGCAGGAGTAAATACTGTATTATTCTAAAACACACATCCTCCTGTCCTAGGTGAAGTCTCAAACACTGGACGCAGCTCCTGTCAAGGACCGAGTACTGTGAGCGCACAAGGTCATGACTCACACATGCGTGTCTCGCAGCGATTTGGCTTGCAGCGCCCTCTTCAGATGTTCTCTGGCAGTGCGCGATCAACACTCCACACCTCTGCACCGACCCTGTGCTGAACGAGCTCACAGCTCCGGCCTGTAAAGCTTCCTCATTTAAAGCTTTTGAAACCTGTGCTCAGGTATCATCAGCGGGTCCTGTAGCTTCTGCTGTAGTTTAGATCTCAGGTGGCTTGATATACGGGTGCCTTTTCTTAAAGTGGTAACCATGAACAAGAAATAAGTGGTCTTATGACAGGCTGCTAGCTCAGACTTTGGTTATAGAAGATGAAAATGGTACATAGCTGTATTTGTTTGTCTGTGTAAAGGTGGAAACAAATTGCTATTTTCTGTTAACGTTCTGTTCTACTGTTAATTACGCATACAATGCCTTTAGATAGGGCAGTGCTGCCCAAACTGGTTCCCTTTTCTTCTACACAGGCCACTTTTTTACCCCCCTTACGTGAACCAGATCTTGTTGATAATTGCTGTGGGTAGACTGGGAGCAAAAAAAATGTGTTCCTGGAGGTGGGGCTGAGAGCCAGCCTGGAAAACACTGAGATTAGATTAGATTAGGCACTTGAACCCTATTAGAATCTCTCTGGATTAGGATTTGTTTAGGTTTAAGAGAAACAGCTATACCATTGTGTGTGCGTGTGTGTGTGTGTCCCGTTTTGTTACATTACAAGCTGGAATTAGAATAGATTTTTTGGAGGGTTAGCACCATTTGATTTACACAACATGCCTACCACTTTAAAAGGTGCACATTGTTGTTTTATTGTGACACAAACAAGAATTAAGATGAAAAAACAGAAATCTGGAGTGTGCACAGGTATTCACCCTCCTCAAAGTCAATACCTTGTAGAGCCACCTTTTGCTGCAATTACAGCTGCAAGTCTCTTGCGGTATGTCTCTATTAGCTTAATCACATCTAGCCACTGGGATTTTTGCTCATTCCTCAAGTTAAAACTGCTCCAACTCCTTCAAGTTAGATGGGTTGCGTTGGTGTACAGCAATCTTCAAGTTATGCCACAGATGCTCAATTGGATTGAGGTCTGGGCTTTGACTAGGCCATTCCAATACATTTAAATGTTTCCCTTTAAACCACTGCTAAAGCTACGCTGGAGTATGTTTAGGGTCATTGTCTTGCTAGACCATGAACCTTCGTCCCAGTCTCAAACCTCTGGCTGACTCAAACAGGTTTTCCTCCAGAATCGCCCTGTATTTAGTGCCATCCATCTTTCCTTCAGTCCTGACCAGCTTTCCTGTCCCTGCAGATGAAAAACATCCCCACAGCATGATGCTGCCACCACCATGCTTCACTGTAGGAATGGTGTTCTCAGGGTGTTGGGTTTGCGCCACACATGGAATTTCCCATGATAGCTAAAAAGTTCAATTATTGTCTCATTTGACCAGAGAATCTTCTTCCATGTGTTTGGGGAGTCTGCCACATGCTGTTGGGCAAACACCAAACGTGATTTTTTAAGCAATGTCTTTTTTTGGCCACTCTTCCATAAAGCCCCTCTCTGTGGAGTGTATGGCTTAAAGTGGTCCTATGGACAGATACTCCCATCTCCGCTGTGGATCTTTGCAGCAACTTCAGTGTTATCTTTGGTGTCTTTGCTGCATCTCTGATTAATGCCCTCCTTGCCTGGTCTGTGAGTTTTGGTGGGCGACCTCCTCTTGTCAGGTTTGCAGTGGTGCCATATTCTTTCCATTTGGCTATAATGGATTTAATGGTGCTCTGTGGAATATTCAAAGTTTGAGATATTTTTTTAACCCAACCCTGATCTATACGTACTTCTCCACAACTTTGTCTCTGACCTGTTTGGAGGCTCCTTGGTTTTCATGTTGCTTGCTTAGTCGTGTAGCAGAGTCAGGGTCCTTCCAGAACAGGTTGATTTATACAGACATCATGTGACAGATCATGTGACACTGACTGCACACAGGTGGATCTTAATCAACTAATTATGTGACTTATGAAGGGAATTCGTTGGACCAGCAATTATTTAGGGGGTGAATACCTATGCACACCAGATTTCTGTTTTTACATCTTAATTATTGTTTGTGTCACAATAAAACAATGTGCACCTTTAAAGTTGTAGGCATGTTGTGTAAATCAAATGGTGCTAACCCAACCCAAAATCCATTTTAATTCCAGCTTGTAATGCGACAAGGGGGACGAATACTTTTGCAAGACACTGTATATATGTGTGCGTGTTTTAAAATAAGACTAACAACACTGATGCGTTATGCTTTAACTACAAAAGAGACCGATTGTGCAATGCTATTATATACACAACTTCTTCCAAAGAGCAAGGACGCTGCTGCTCACTTTTTAACACTAACTCTGAACAGGGTCGGAAAAAAAAAAAAAGACCCTAAATAAAGAATTCTGCTGTTACTTCACAGACTTAGATCTGTGTTTGGTGCCGAGGCTCGGAGCCTCCCATTTCTGTCCCCGTATCGCGTTTAAGTGGATTGTGAAAAGCCTCCGTATTGATCAGTTTTGGAATGCTCAAATATCCTTTTAATATTTGGTCCAAAAGCAGTATCGTTTTATATTACTAATTGTTGTGTTATTGGATGAATTTTCTTGATGGACCATTTTTTGCTTTGCTTTTATTTTATTTTTTGTACCCAATGCCTATAAATTCCACATAGTAGAAAACAGATATAGTTGCGAAAGCCATTTGCCCTAAACTATTCGCAAGACAATCAGTGAGCGAAATTGGTAACGATGAGTTGAACCCAAGGACGGGATACAATTTATCTGCTGTTCAATATCTCATTAAGCAGGTAATCGACTTCAGCTTGAAGATATACAACCAAGTGCCATGAATGATATACTGTATTTACTGGGAGGCTCAACATGAACTCCTCTACTGTATAGTACACAGACCGGGAACAAGTGTTTACTACTGCACTTTACATCAAACGACCACTTTCATCGAAGAGTCCGTTCAGTCAAACTCACTGGTGAAGTTATGCCGATTCATACCAATTCATCTCAAAACACTAGACTCGTTTTTTTGCCAGTCATGCTTTTATAAAAACATTTAAAATCAATCCCACACGACTAATCAGCTCTAAGTACAATACAAGCAGTAAATAAATCGTAAGCAACAGAGGGACCCACGGATCAGTTGTGCTTTAGAAACCTAAACGTCATCACTGACGTGGGAAAGATGAGATGTGTGTCTGTGTATGTATATATATGTGTGTGTGCGCGCGCGCTCCGCCTGTCACTGTGGTTTATTCTCTATGCATGTGTTCTTTACAGAAACGGAGGTGTGTATATGGTCGGAGTTGTTTTAATAAAAACAGGACGATCACACTGACTTGCCTGTTCTTTATCTGATCGAATGAGCAGCACTGATGACTTCACACTTACACTGTTATGAAATCCTGCACCGTAAAACTCTCACAGCACTTTAAATTCTTCACATCAGTCAACTGCGATGAAATATTCAATAAATGATGGAGTTATAAAATCCTTACCCCAATAGATGGCACCACAGAACAGATGTCTCTCTTGACGCTCTTAATCAAGAGGCTGGATATTATCAGTTACGTACACAAGATGAAAATGAAACATCATGTTTATTGAAAAATTTTAAATATTCACTGTAATGTAAACAGGATTTTCTGATAATGAGGAAATAATTTGGATCAGTTTATATAAGGCACATTAAGTCTTTCTTTGGCAAGTGTGCAAAATAATCAGTAAGTGCATTTTTTTTAACCAACATGGACACATTTCTCTTTTAAACATTAAAGGATTGTCAACTAGAAGACGACTTCCAGAGTTTTTGGCTGTTTGCTATTTGAACTAGAACTCTGTTTATCTTTTAAAGAAAACCTCTAAACCTGAGAAAACTTGGACTGATTTTTTTTTTTAGGACGTAAAAAACAAACCAGAGGAAAAAAACCCTGCTTCACAACATCTCTTCCATGAAAATCCTCCAGCACAAAAGGTTCAAGGAACAGAGTCAGACTTTAAAGGAACAGTCCACCGTATTTCCATAATGAAATATGCTCTTATCTGAATTGAGACGAGCTGCTCCGTACCTATCCGAGCTTTGCGCGACCTCCCAGTCAGTCAGACGCAGTCAGACGCGCTGTCACTCCTGTTAGCAATGTAGCTAGGCTCAGCATGGCCAATGGTATTTTTTGGGGCTGTAGTTAGATACGACCAAACTCTTCCACGTTTTTCCTGTTTACATAGGTTTATATGACCAGTGACATGAAACAAGTTCAGTTACACAAATTGAAACGTAGCGATTTTCTATGCTATGGAAAGTCCGCACTATAATGACAGGCATACTAACACCTTCTGCGCGCTTTGGCAGCGCATTGATACGGAGCTCAGATATCAATGTACTGCTGAAGCGCGCAGAAGGTGTTAGTACGCCTGTCATTATAGTGCGCACTTTCCATAGCATAGAAAATCGCTACGTTTCAATTTGTGTAACTGAACTTGTTTCATGTCACTGGTCATATAAACCTGTGTAAACAGGAAAAACGCGGAAGAGTTTGGTCGCATCTAACTACAGCCCCCAAAAATACCGTTGGCCATACTGAGCCTAGCTACATTGCTAACAGGAGTGACAGCACGTCTGACTGACTGGGAGGTCGCACAAAGCTCGGAGAGGTACGGAGCAGCTCGTCTCAATTCAGATAAGAGCATATTTCATTACGGAAGTACGGTGGACTGTTCCTTTAAACACTGGCAGATGTGGACAATTTGGCGTCGAATAATTTACATCATGACACTTATATATATATATATATATATATATATATATATATATATATAAAAACTACATTATGAGACATTTTTCTTTAAATGTGAAAGTTCTACTTGGCAAATTCGGCTTACATGCAATAAATCCCTCAAATTGAAATCCAGCCTAAAAGTAGACCAATGTTTCGGGTATAAAATTTTCTATTTTCACAAGATATATGCGAATCATATTGCCTACCCCGAGTGGATACTCTGGGTTAGATGTTATCACGATGAATGATTGGAAAACTGGTTTGTTGGTATTCAGGAACTGAGCTCAGTTCCACTCAGGTGGTGATACGCTTTCGAAATGCGCTTTGGCTCATGCAACTTCCCAACAGTATTACCCCAACACACACACACCCCTTCCCCAACCACCCTCCACCCCTGGCTACACCCACCAATACACGCACACATACACCTCACTTTGAAATGCCTAGCCCAGTCTTCATGTACTCGTACACCACATAGCTGATGCTGACAGCAGGAATCACTTTCATGAAATTGGGCAAAATGCCACGGTACAGGCCAAAGAAGCCATCCTTCTCCAGAATCTTCTTTGTCAGTTTGGTCATGGACGCCTGCTCTGAGCCCTCCACGGACGCTGGATAAGAAACAGACAAGAATCACTCTCTCCACCTTCCCCCCCCCAACTGAACACATTTTAGTATCAATCCAAACAGGATTAAAAAGTACAACTTCTGAAAGATTACACAATAAAAATCAGCACACTGAGACACCCAAATTTCAACATGTTTTCCAACTAAAGTGTTTCTAGATCACTATAGTTTACTTGCAGTAAGATCTATACGTTGTATATGAATGTGCCTATGAATTTGTAGATTAGTACGCAAGGTGAAAGTTTACCCTGGGCCTGCATACGTGTCCGGATCAGGGCAAGAGGGTAACTGGCCAGCTGACCGCATGTGCTGGAGATCGTACCACACCCCAGCAGGACCAGTACTCCAGGGTTAGCAGAGTCTGTAGCATAGTGTGACAACCAGGCATTCTTCAGGGTCTGTGTGGAGAGAGGGAATGAAAAACAGAGAGAGAGAAAATAAAAGTCACCAATGTTTCTATTTTTTTTTTTCTTGTACTACAATAAAATGGCTTGGGACGAGAAAAGAAAACAAAAAGAAGAAGCACCAAAGATTCTAACAATATGCCATTTCTCTGTAACCCCTGCATGTACCCGCCCTCTTGTCCTCCACTGCTGCGTGGCCTGAATTTCTTTATTGGAACAGGCTTTTATATTTTATGACATATCTGCTTGAAGCAGGCGGCACGGTGGTGTAGTGGTTAGCGCTGTTGCCTCACAGCAAGAAGGTCCTGGGTTCGAGCCCCGTGGCCGGCGAGGGCCTTTCTGTGCGGAGTTTGCATGTTCTCCCCGTGTCTGTGTGGGTTTCCTCCGGGTGCTCCGGTTTCCCCCACAGTCCAAAGACATGCAGGTTAGGTTAACTGGTGACTCTAAATTGACCGTAGGTGTGAATGTGAGTGTGAATGGTTGTCTGTGTCTATGTGTCAGCCCTGTGATGACCTGGCGACTTGTCCAGGGTGTACCCCGCCTTTCGCCCGTAGTCAGCTGGGATAGGCTCCAGCTTGTCTGCGACCCTGTAGAACAGGATAAAGCGGCTACAGATAATTGGATGTTTCCAAGTTGGAAATACAATTATTTAAAAAAAAAAAAGTATACACACCCCTGTTAGAATACAAAAAAAAAAAACAACAAAAAAAAACAGGTTTTTGTGATATATTAAAAAAAAAAAAAACATACAGTATATCACATCATCTTTTGCCACCTTTAATGTGATTATAACTAACAAATTTGAAAAAAATTGTAATATTTTGTTGGGGGGGGGGGGGGGGGGGGGGACATTTAAACTATTGATTAGGAAAGTGGTACAAAACGATTTACAAAACATTCCGTGCACCATGGAACACTGTCAAGGCCATCATCAACAAGTGGAGAACACGGGGCACTACGGTGACGTTACCAAGAACAGATCCTCCCTCCAAAATCGACAAAAGGACAAGAAGAAAAATTATCATCATGGAGGCTGTCAAGAGACCTGCAGCAACACTGAAGGAATGCAGAAATATCTGGGAAGTACTGCACACTCCCTGCATATGACAACAATCTTTCATCATCTTCACATGTCTGAGCCATGGGGTAGGGTGGCAAGGCAGAAACCCTTTCTCACAAAAATAAATAAATAAATAAATAAATAAATAAATAAAGCCTGGCGGCACGGTGGTGTAGTGGTTAGCACTGTTGCCTCACAGCAAGAAGGTTCTGGGTTCGAGCCCAGCGGCCAACGGGGGCCTTTCTGTGTGGAGTTTGCATGTTCTCCCTGTGTGTTTGCTCCGGTTTCCCCCACAGTCCAAAGACATGCAGGTTAGGTTAACTGGTGACTCTAAATTGGCCGTAGGTGTGAATGTGAGTGTGAATGGTTGTCTGTGTCTATGTGTCAGCCCTGTGATGACCTGGCGACTTGTCCAGGGTGTACCCCGCCTTTCGCCCGTAGTCAGCTGGGATAGGCTCCAGCTTGCCTGCGACCCTGCACAGAACAAGCGGTTACAGATAATGGATGGATGGATGGAAAATAAAGCCTAAAGTCATATGGAAAAAGGTGTTGTGTTTTGGTGAAGCCAAGGTAGAACTTTTTGGGCATAATTCCAAATGATACGTTTGACACAAAAACAAGACAGTCATCTAAAGCAGCGTTTCTTAACCTTTTTTCAGTCATGGCACCCTTCAGAAGTATGCAAATTCTCAAGGCACCCCCATATAAAATATACGCAGTCACGCTGACCCCGGCAGTGACATGGGAAAGGGGGCCGTGAGACAAATTTTGATGATGCATGAGCCCGCGATGATCTGCATTAGTGTAACTATTGTTTTTTGGAATTTTAATTCATTTTATTTATTTAAATGTTAGAATATATAATTTTTTGACGGCACCCCTAACGAAGCCAGACAGTACCCCAGGGTGCTGCGGCACCCCGGTTGAGAAAGGCTGATCTAAAGAACACCATAACCATGGTGAAGCATGGTGGTGGCAGAATCATGCTATGGAGCTGCTTTTCTTCAGGTGCGACTAACTCCATCTTGACTAGAGCTCTAAACACCTGAAGATAAAGAAAATTTTCATCTTCTAGTACAACAACCACCACCCAAAGCGCTAATCCAAGTTAACAAAGGAATGGATTCAGAAGAACATCATGATCAACGTTTAGAAATGGCCCAGTCAGAGTCCAGATCTAAATCCTACTGAAAACCTGCGGAATGACATGAAGAGGGCTGGGCGCAGGAGATCCCCTCACACTCTGATAGATACGGAGTATTTTTGCAAGCAAGAGTGGAATAAAATTACCAAATCTAGATGTTTGTAGACTCTTACTCAAAAACGCTGTGTTACAGGAAAAAGATGCTTTAATTAAGCATTAGTTAAGGGGTGTGTACACTAATACAGCTAGGCTATTGTAAGCTTTTTCTTTGTCTTTCCCTCAAAGGTTTCTATTTGTTTCTCACTTGAATTTTAACGGGAGCTGTAATCATATTAAAGGTGGCATGTACCCTGGTTTAAATTTTTTTAATCACAAAAACCTGTCATTTTAACAGGGCTGTATAGGTATATCAACTGCTTTCTGACTTCGTGATCAGTAGGTTGTTCAGTGAGTGTAATGAATGCATTACGAATAACCGTGAAAGCAAAACGTTCTCATAGGTGGGAAATAATATACATCGCAGTGCTGTGCAAAAGTCTTTAGGCACCCTATTTTTTTTTTTTTCATACAAACTGTGTTATATAATTTCTCTTTTATGACTTCTACATTAGGGCGGCACGGTGGTGTAGTGGTTAGCGCTGTCGCCTCACAGCAAGAAGGCTCTGGGTTCAAGCCCAGCGGCCGGCGAGGGCCTTTCTGTGTGGAGTTTGCATGTTCTCCCCGTGTCCGCGTGGGTTTCCTCCGGGTGCTCCGGTTTCCCCCACAGTCCAAAGACATGCAGGTTAGGTTAACTGGTGACTCTAAATTGACCGTAGGTGTGAATGTGAGTGTGAATGGTTGTCTGTGTCTATGTGTCAGCCCTGTGATGACCTGGCGACTTGTCCAGGGTGTACCCCGCCTTTCACCCGTAGTCAGCTGGGATAGGCTCCAGCTTGCCTGCGACCCTGTAGAACAGGATAAAGCGGCTAGAGATAATGGATGGATGGATGGACATTATCAAGTCAGTACAAAAACATTTTAGGAGTCCAAACGTTCGTTTTCCAGCACAAAATTAAATGTTACAGAAAAAAAAATGTTTGTATCTGAGCAGCATATTACATAAGAGAGCACTTTTCAGATTAAAAAAGAAAATGTAATGAAGGCGTGGCAGCGAGGGCGTGGTCGAGCATTGGTTGTGAACGTCAAGGATGCAGGGTGAACCGGCACATAACGTGATGAAGTGCACCTGTGTCAAGTTACTCGCTGTATTAACGTGTCTCTTTCAGACAGTCAGGAATATATGAGAGAGAGAGAGAGAGAGAGAGAGAGAGAGAGAGAGAGAGAGAGAGAGAGAACGAGCGAGTGCGAGCTATGATACCCCATTGCATGTGTGTTTGTTCTGTGAATGGTTACTGAAAAGCATACTAAAATAAAAGAACTCTCCTGTTCTGACGCCTGCTTCCCGTTCCTCAGTCCCGGGTTTTGGCACCAGTGTAACAACTTTCTAACTTTGGGAAACAGAGGAACGGGAAGCAGGCTTCACAACAGGGGAGTTCTTTTATTTTAGTACAGTTTTAACTAACCATTCACAGAACAAACACACGTACGCGACGGGGTGTCACATCTCTCTCTCTCATTCCTGACTGTCCGAAAGACACAGGTTAATAGACAGCCAGTAATTTGACACAGGTGCATTTCATCACGTTATGTGCTGCTTCACCCTGCGTCATCATCGTTCACAGCTGACGCTCGACCATGCCCTCGCTGCTACAGAAGGCTGCTGGGTCTCATCTCATTATCTCTAGCCGCTTTATCCTGTTCTACAGGGTCGCAGGCAAGCTGGAGCCTATCCCAGCTGACTACGGGCGAAAGGCGGGGTACACCCTGGACAAGTCGCCAGGTCATCACAGGGCTGATACATAGACACAGACAACCATTCACACTCACATTCACACCTACGGTCAATTTAGAGCCACCAGTTAACCTAACCTGCATGTCTTTGGACTGTGGGGGAAACCGGAGCACCCGGAGGAAACCCACGCGGACACGGGGAGAACATGCAAACTCCGCACAGAAAGGCCCTCGCCGGCCACGGGGCTCGAATCTGGACCTTCTTGCTGTGAGGCGACAGCGCTAACCACTACACCGCCGTGCCGCCCAGGCTGCTGGGTTTTGGTGCAAAATGAAGAAGCGAGTGTGACAGTCAACGTGTCCAGAAGAACTAGGGCTGCTTCTGTAAGACACTCAGTAAAACCTACAGATCATTTCCTTATCAAACTGCACTCACTGTACCTCAGACTACTATTTTTTTTTAAAGCAAATGGTCGTCTCACACCAAATATTGACTTTGTTCCATTTATTATGTCTTACTGCTGTTTATAATGTTGAAACATTTCATCATTTTTAAGCCATTTTTGGTCTACAGCATTTCTTTCCATGTGCCGAAGACTTTTGCACAGTACTCTGTGTGTGTGCTGAAAAAGACCAGACAGCTAACACCTTGTCTCACACTACCGAGATATTCCGTGAGCCATTTTTCAACTGAAATTAATCTGTCAGATGTTTCCGTCCCAAAAATCCATTCTGTTGTCAAGTTCGGTTAATTGATTTGCACAGCTACAAGCCTTAACACTAGCCCTGAATACAAACATCTGCCATGTTCTATGGCTCTTGGTCGAGTAGAAACTGCACCTCATAGATAGCCAGGTCTATTCCTGCGTAGGGAATGATGCCCAGGATATTGGGAATGTAGCCTTTATAAAAAGCCTTCAATCCTTCTTTCTTCAGAATCTTCTTGGCACAGTCGAACATTCCGGAATATTGTCCGGTTTTCCTCAGAGTCAGTCTTGTCTTCATCACCTGGAGAAAACAAAAACTAAGAAATTATCCTCACGATTTAGGGTTAGTGTTTGTTCTTTGGATGAATACTGATCACATAAAATCACATAAGGCTTAGTTCTTGGTTATGCTCTTACCTCCATAGGGTAGATGGCTGTCTGTGCCGTGGCACCAGCCAGAGAACCTGCCATGAACCTCACGTGGGTCTGAATCTTCTCTCCTTCTGTAGACAGGAGCTTCTTGTACTAGTGAAGAGATGGTCAGTGAGATCATGGTCACGTTACTGGATCACTGTGCAAAGACACCAGCCTGGTAGTGTACGAGGGTTGTGATTTTTGCACTTTTCACAAAAAGTCTTATGCTGTGTTCACACTTATACCGGTACGAAAGTGGTATAACTATCGATACAAAGTATACCGGTACAGTTTAGTGCATCTGTCCACACTAGCGAGAAATGTTTGCGGTTTTCATTTACGGAAGTTGAAATGCGCGTGCGCGAAATGTTTCCGTGGTTACCGAGTAACTTCCTTCCGAGAATATGGCGGATGAAACAACGTGTGTGTGCTTTTTGTTGTCAATGTACAGTCTGTATTTCTGGTGGTCATTTATTCAGTCGAATCGTATAAAACGCGCGAGGCAGTTGAGAAAGAAACAAAGAAAACGAATCTCCCTTTCTCCCCCCTCACTTTCTCCCTCTTCCCTTCTCTTCCCCTCCCTTTTCCCCTCTTCCTCCCTCTTTCCCCCTCCCTCCCCCCCTTTCTTTGCTCCATGTAGCGCCACGGTCGTTTTGAGCCATTTTACAGCTGGAAAGCACGTGCGTATTGTATTGTATTGTATGCATAACCCGGAAAACGTAGGAATGGTTCATTGTGCTTGCGCATTATATTTGTATCGATACAGAACCGCTTCATCTGCCCACACTACAGCGAAGCGCTACAGTACCGATGCGAAACCCATACATTTTTGGGTTTCGTACCGATACAGTTATACCGCTACAGTACCGGTATAGTTGCTAGTGTGGACAGGTGTTGCGGTACGAAAGTAGTTTCGTATCGGTACAAAATCCCTAGTGTGGACAGGGTAATACTCATTCATTCATCTAGCAGTGTTAATGGAGAACAGTGAAATGCAATAGCTGAAGCTGGCAGCTAATGCCTGAGAGAAAATCCAGGCTGTATATACAAGCCCAAGTCAAGTCTCAAGTCTTTGAAGGGCGAGTCCTAGTCAAGTCTCAAGTCTCTTCTGGTGGTTATGAGCATTGCATCATCAGCTACCTGCCATCTAGTCTGCTTATTATGTTGCACTGCTATATCTAAGGAACTCAAAGCATCTACTACACCATCATCTATTAGCATACGCTATCAGCATTGATTATTTGTTTGATATATGAACACTTTAAACAGACTATCACAATGCAATATGAAACGACACACAACGAAAGCTTTCAAGTTAATAACTGTTTCTGCAACAGTTTTTTTTTTTTCAGTCTGCACCACAGGATATATGATGTTTGTCTGTGTTGAGCATCAATTATCAAAAAGCATTAAACAGTCAGTCATTTCTTTGTTGGCTGGATAGCAAAACCTTCTGGCTTAACATTTTTTAGTATTTACAGTATATTTTTGAAGAAAAACTTTGAAAGTGATTTTTTTTCCACTTTCTTATTGTTTAACAAACAAATAAATAAATAGTTACCAGGCAAAACAAACCTCGCCCGGTAGCACTTATCAATCAATCAAATTTTATTTATATAGCCCTTTACAATAACCAAAAGGTACCCAAAGTGCTTTACATCAAAGCCATAAAACAGAACACCAAAACACATAAAAACACAGGTTTTGACTGCGGAAGGTGCCACCGTGCTGCAGATTACCAAAAGCCTTTCAGAAGTATATGAAATAAAACAGACGAAACGAAGCACCCCTCAAAAACAAGACTCCCCTAGTCAGGACTGTATGCCAATCTAAAAAAGTAGATCTTCAACTTTGATTTAAAAAGGCCGGGATCAATAGTGGTGCGAATGTCGGGGGGCAGATTGTTCCACAGTCTGGGAGCAGCGACAGCAAAAGAACTATCACCCCACTGTTTATATCTCGACCTTGGAACTTCTAACAGAAACTGACCTGAAGAACGCAGGGCCCTACCATGATCACAGATAGTTAAAATCTCAGACAAGTAAGAGGGAGCCAGGCCATTGATGGCATTAAAAACAAACAACAGAAGTTTAAAATCAATTCTAAAACGGACTGGAAGCCAATGGAGTGACGACAACACAGGAGTAATGTGTTCACGTCTGGACATGCTTGTTAAAAATCGGGCTGCAGCGTTCTGTACAAGTTGAAGACGTAAAATTGAAGACTGGGGGGCGTCATGGCTCAGGTGGTTAAGGCGCCATACCATGAATGCGGGCGACCCGGGTTCGATTCCGGCCCGAGGTCATTTCCCGATCCCTTCCCGTCTCTCTCTCTCACGCTCATTTACTGTCTCTACACTGTCCTATCCAATAAAGGTGCAAAAAGCCCAAAAAAATATCTTTAAAAAAAAAAAAATTGAAGACTGGCTGAGGCCAACATACAGGGCATTACAGTAGTCCAGTCTCGAACTGATAAATGCATGAATTGCCTTCTCGAGATCCTGCCGACTGAGAAACGGCTTCGCTTTGGCCAAGAGACGGAGCTGAAAAAAGCTCGTTCTAACAACAGAACTAATCTGTTTATCAAATTTAAGTCCAGTGTCAAACGTTACCCCAAGACTTATGATGAATATGAAGGAAGATATCGTGAAAAAAATAGGTACCCTATGGGTACATGTGGCTACTGCTTCTCATCTCATCATCTCTAGCCGCTTTATCCTGTTCTACAGGGTCGCAGGCAAGCTGGATCCTATCCCAGCTGACTACGGGTGAAAGGCGGGGCACACCCTGGACAAGTCGCCAGGTCATCACAGGGCTGACACATAGACACAGACAACCATTCACACTCACACCTACGGTCAATTTAGAGTCACCAGTTAACCTACCCTGCATGTCTTTGGACTGTGGGGGAAACCGGAGCACCCGGAGGAAACCCACGCGGACACGGGGAGAACATGCAAACTCCACACAGAAAGGCCCTCGCCGGCCCCGGGGCTCGAACCCAGGACCTTCTTGCTGTGAGGCGACAGCGCTAACCACTACACCACCGTGCCGCCCTGGCTACTGCTTATAAATAAAATTGTTTTCTGATACCATGTCCACACAGTAAATATAGCACATCTACAGTATTTACTCTATGAGGCAGTAGCTACAAAAATAAAGCGTAATCCAAAAATGAGCAATTTAAAAATCAGAGAAGTAAAATATACCAAGTGTCTGTGCTTTATATTATTCTACTCTTACCTCTTACAGTTTTTGAAACTGAAACTTCTGAACCGAGGCTGACATACACACACTGTCGCCATGACCCAAACTCTTATTTCCCGGAAATGGCCCAGCGCTAGAGCTCAGTGGAACGCACTTTCCCTTTGTAATAAGCGTAAACATGTCTGTAAGCTATTTCTTTAGTCCATTTATTTCGAATGGTGAACCGAATTGTATATGCTCACTGGCCGTTTTAATCGGAACACGTGTATGCGCAGTGCGCGATCGTTATACTCTTACAGCACGATGACGTAGTGGCTAGCGCCTCTATACGAAGCAGTAGCCACAACAAAAATGATTTTGACCTTTTTGGCGACCTTGACCAGATGACCCTCAAAGTATTGGAGGTTCTATTTGAGACGAATGCCCATCTATCCTGAAAGTTTCATGAAGATTGATCCAGCCGTTTTCCTGTAATATCGTTAACAAAAAACAAAGAAACCCGACTGAAAACAATACCTCGCCCCCTGGTGGAGGTAATTATTATTATTAACAACAGGTTTTAAGCTAATGTTAAAATGGACATTAACTAACGTTTCTCAAGGTAACAGGAAAATATTGCTAACATTATTAGCCAAGCAACAGGCTAACAGCCATAAGCTATTTTTCAACAATATTTAAGAGTAGGCTATAATAGAGCCCTGCACTCCCGCAGGAGTCCCGCGGGACCCGCCGCAAAGCAGTGCGGCGTGGGACAAATTTTGAAAGCTCATTGCGGGCGGGAGAGGGAGTGCACAATGCGGGAGCGCACAATGCAGGAGCGGGCGGGAGAGGTGATAAGCTGCAGTCCCGCTAACTAAAAACGTGTTTAAAATAAAATTTATAAATTATTAATTTATGTCCATCATATATAATTTGTGCTGGATATTTTATTTGGCATTAATAAAAACATTTTAAGATGCCTAAATTTGCAGATGTGGTCTAATCTCGCGTACGTTTCCGATTCCTTTCCGCTCTTCCGTGTTTGAGATCTCCGATCATGGCAGAAGAGCAGAGCTCCTCTAGTGAAGCTCACAGTGCTTCGTGGTTTGAACTGTGTTGGTTCAAATCAACTTGGTTCAGACCAAGTTGGTACTACAGCTTTGGGAAACAGTCGTTTTTTGGATGTTAGTTAGTTCAAACTTGCATCGTACCATATTGGTTTAATGCTAACTTGGTTGGTTGTTTGGGAAACGCACCCCTGAACGTGAGCTGTAGATATTTATGCTCAAATCCACTCAAAGTAGGGGGTGGGGCACCATCACGCTGTGTCTTTAAATTATATTAATTTATTATAGGCCTACTTGTATTTCCTAGAATGTAAATGTGAGGAGTGACATATAAGCTATGTGCAATGTACAATATTCTTAATATCCACTGTAGATTTTGGTAGGTGTGTTGGGAATCTCTGTAAAGCCTCAGCTGCACATGCCGCCTGGCAACGCGCACCCTCGCTACATGCACTAGGTGAAGGATCGGTCAGTGGAGAGCTCAGCATGTTTAATTCCCCAAGCCAATGACAAGAACTTTCGTGAGAAATAACGCGAATGTCTGCATCATGCGGGATTTGTGGGCGGGACAAAATATGGCAGGCGCGGGCGGGAGCGGGACTGAAAATCATAATTCTTTGCAGGAGCGGGACTGCACAATGCGGGAGCGGGTGGGAGCGGGACTGAAAATTCTGTCCCGCGCAGACCTCTAGGCTATAACCGTCCTGTATAACCTCACTAACCTCACTGGGTCTCCAACTAAGGACAGTTTATAATCTACTGTTAATTAGCACATCCTTCTAACTTCTCAAACCCAGCGTAATGGGATCCTAATAAACCTGTATCGTTATGCGGTCAACAATAAACCTGTAGGATGACCTTCCTGTAGCTGACGTTGTTCATAAACATGTTTGCTAACCGTCCATAGACGCTAATCTGAACTTGTCTTTCACATTACCAAGTAACCGGCTGACCTACCCAGGTGTGTTTTGAGGTGTCTTGTAAACGTTGGCGTGGTTGATCCAGCATCCTGCGTTTTCACGCTGCACACCCTGCATGTGGCCATCCTTTTGTTTGCATTTTGAACAAAGGCATTACAGCCAAACCTCATCGCAAGCGGCGCAGTTGCAGGTGTGCTTGCTGCCATGGTTACAGTGTTGTTGGTTCTCGGTGGCCACGCGCATGCAAATTTACATATGATGGTAAGAGAAGG
This sequence comes from Neoarius graeffei, assembly GCF_027579695.1. Taxonomy (NCBI): domain Eukaryota; kingdom Metazoa; phylum Chordata; class Actinopteri; order Siluriformes; family Ariidae; genus Neoarius; species Neoarius graeffei. Next base: position 80,463,955 of record NC_083571.1, read on the forward strand.
AAAGACAGCCAGCTCGCCAGACATTTCCTTTATGTTTATGTACCAAAACATAACAATAAAATAAAATAAAGCTTGTTCACGAGTCTGAGTCGAGTCTCAAGTCACTGCGTGTGCGACTGACAAGTGCCACTCAAGTCCAAGTTGTAAACTCGAGTACCCGTCTCTGATGGCTACTACAGATAAATGTTCATCTCTCACCTGCTCATATGCCATGAATTTGATGGCTGTTTCTGGGGCAATTTTCAGTACGTTGGCACCATTGCCCCGCCACAAAGATTTGATGCCACCCTCTTTAACCATCTGCTTGAACCCACTGATCAGATTGATCTTGTTGGATTTTGAGGCATGAACCTGTAACAATAAAACACAATGGCTTTACTTACTATTTATTCTTCATCATCGACCTCAGATGCCGTCTATTTCATCAAATACACTGAGAAGGTGTGATGTAAGCCCAAAACAGAGCACAAAAAATAAAAGAAATAGAGATAAAGCTGCTGCAATAGACTGTACCTGCATAAACACTTTCATTCGGTCCAGGGGAGCTGTTCCTGTGCGTGACACTGCTCCTGCCATCGCACCTGCAACCAGCTGCTTCCACCACAAACCAGTTGTCTTCTCCTCTTCTGTGAACTCATCTGGGATGGTGAGACTGTCACCTATATCCAACACCTAGGGCACAATGTGTACAAACCAGTAACACTAACACACTTCTATTCATTGATGAATGGGGTAGACTGGGGCCAAGAGTTATATATATATGAAAGTGGCAGGTGTGGTAGAGAAGGATGCGGAAGACAGGGAGCAATGGAGACGAAAGATCCGCTGTGGCGACCCCTAATCGGGAGCAGCCAGAAGAAGATGATATATATGATCTATTTTTCACTTTCCTGGATCCCGTTTGGTCACTTAACAAAGCCAAGATGAAATGATGCACATTACCAGTATGCCAAATTTACTAATCATGATCATTCCAAACTGGTTAATGTTCAAACACACCTGAGAACTTAATTAGACCAGCCAGACGGAGTTTGCGATAAATAAGCACTCCCAGTCTGTATAACTGGAGATATAATAAACTGTTTGTTGACACCTGACCATCATACCCATACAGTATGTGGTACGCTGTGGCATTACAATTTCCCTTCACTGGAACTAAGGGGCCCAAAATCTGTTCCAGCATGACAATGCCCCTGTGCACAAAGAGAAGTCCATAAAAGACATGATGTACCAAGGTTGGAGTGGAAGAACACAAATGTCCTGTACAGAGCCCTGACCACAACCCTACTGAACACCTTTGGGATGAACTGGAACACTGACTGAACCCCAGACCTCCTCACCTGACCTCACTAATGCTTTTGGTGGCTGAATCCTCAGAGCCACACTCCAAAATTTAGCGGAAAGCCTTCCCAGAGGAATGGAAGTTACTAACAGCATAGGGAGGATTAGATCTGGAATGGGATGTTCAAAAAGCACATACATGTGTAATGGCCATATAATATACAGTTCTGTACAAAAGTCTTAGGCACCCTATTTTTTTTTTTTTTTAAACAAACTTTGTTCTAGATTTCTATTTTATGACTTCTACACCACCGTTCAAAAGTTTGGGGTCACCCAGACAATTTTGTGTTTTCCATGAAAAGTCACACTTTTATTTCCCACCATAAGTTGTAAAATGAATAGAAAATATAGTCAAGCCATTTTTCTGGCCATTTTGAGCATTTAATCGAGCCCACAAATGTGATGCTCCAGAAACTCAATCTGCTCAAAGGAAGGTCAGTTTTATAGCTTCTCTAAAGAGCTCAACTGTTTTCAGCTGTGCTAACATGATTGTACAAGGGTTTTCTAATCATCCATTAGCCTTCTGAGGCAATGAGCAAACACATTGTACCATTAGAACCAGGGCTTTGAACTGGTTCAAGGAACGAAAACCGGGAACTTTTTCTATTTCACATGGAACAGAAACGAAACCAGAAACTTTATTATTTTTTATGTTCCGGAACAGAAACGCTTATTAAAAATAATGGTAACCGGTTAATACCGGTTTTTATTTCGTTCCTCAAAGTTTCTGTAGCCAACAAATAAAGTCATTCTTCTCCTGCGCAAGTTTCTATGACCCGCTGGGGTTCACTTCCTGTGTGATGTTCGCTGATTGAATGGAGAGAGCGGGGAGGTGGACTGCTATCACGTCTCCACGTGATAATAAGTGAGTAAGTGCATTACTCAGCAAGTGCATTACTGAGTGTCTGAGCAAAGAAGAGCCTGAACGTTGCAACCTCCCTATTGGCTGTTTGTAAAAACGTATCAATTGTTGCCCTTCCCACGGGAATCATCGCGGACTCGAGAGACGAGACCTGACGAGTTAGTTCGTTGGTAGCAGAACAAAATGTCTGGACACAAATCGGGTTTTCAGAAAAGGAAAGAAAATAAACAGAGGGTCGAAAATACAAAAAAGGGGGCAGAAAATGCAAAACGAGTTTTAAGGTAGGACAAATGGTTACTTTTTAAGGCAGCCCGCCGTGGCTGCAGGCTTTCAGTTGTGTCATTGAATGGTTAGTTTTCTGAGGCAGCCCGCCGTGGCTGCCTGCAGGCTTATTTATTATAGCCCATTTAGTTAAAATAGTTGATATAAAATGTTTATAGTTATGTGATGGTTGTCCTGATTTAGACTGTTTTTTTTTGGGGGGGTGGTTGCGCGATGTTGCACCCCGGTCCAGATTAGGGCAGAACCGGCCCTGGCTACATTTCAGGTGTAGTTTGTTTTATGTATGTACGTACTTGCATAGATGTGTACTTGGTCTTCCAATATGGCACCTAACAAAATCTCGCGGCGCGGTGACGTCATGCAGTAGCCCTCTATAGGGCCTGACTAGCCTTTGGTAACACACTAAACGAATTATCTTTCATTTTTGGCACTTTTTCTGTTTGTGTAGATGGGAAGACATACTGAGAATCCAAATCGCCAACATTTGAAATAATAATTGTTTTGAATTATTTCTTGTCTTATTTAATGAAGGTTGTAATAGAATTAGCCTACATTTGGCTTAAGCTGGATGAGACAGAGACATAATTTTATAGCCATTTGTTAAACAGCTGACAGGGAATGTAATTAACCGTTCCGGGAACGAAATTTTTTTGTTCTAACCGGTTCGGGAACGTCTATTTAATGGTGGAACCCAAAACCGGAAACGTTAAAATTCCGTTTCTGTTCGGAACGAACCAATAGGAAAAAAATTCTGGTTCAAAGCCCTGATTAGAACACTGGAGTGATAGTTGCTGGAAATGGGCCTCTATACACCTATGGAGATATTGCACCAAAAACCAGACATTTGCAGCTAGAATAGTCATTTACCACATTAGCAATGTATAGAGTGGATTTCTGATTAGTTTAAAGTGATCTTCATTGAAAAGAACAGTGCTTTTCTTTCAAAAATAAGGACATTTCAAAGTGACCCCAAACTTTTGAACGGTAGTGTACGTGTACAATATAAACATGCAAACCAGTTTACAGACTTATGGCCAGGTGTCTGCATACTTTTGGCCATATAGTGTATGTTAGGGTGATTTTTGTGCTGGACTAAGTAGTTCATACGGTGGTGTCATGGTTAGCACTGTTGCCTCACAGCAAGAAGGTTCTGGGTTCGAGCCCAGCAGCCAACGGAGGCCTTTCTGTGTGGAGTTTACATGTTCTCCCCGTGTCTGCGTGGGTTTCCTCTGGGTGCTCCGATTTCCCAAATGACCCCAAACTTTTGAACAGTAGTGTACATTATCGAGCCAGTACAAAACATTTTAGAGTCCAAACGTTCATTTTCCAGCACAAAATTAAATGTTACAGAGAAAATTTAAAAAAAGTGTTTGTATCTGAGCAGCATATTCCATAAGAGAGCACTTTTCAGATTAAAAAAGAAAACATAATGAAGGCTGCTGGGTTTTGGTGCAAAATGAAGAAGCGAGTGTGACAGTCAAAGTGTCCAGAAGAACTGGGGCTGCTTCTGTAAGATGCTCAGTAAAACCTACAGATCATTTCCTTATCAAACTGCACTCACTGTACCTCAGACTACTATTTTTTTTAAAGCAAAGGCTCGTCTCACACCAAATACTGACTTCGTTTCATTTATTATGGCTTACTGCTGTTTATAGTATTTTTTTTTTTAAATGTTGAAACATTTTTCTTTTTTTTTTTTGTCTACAACATTTTTTACATGGGCCTAAGATTTTTGCACAGTACTGTGTGTGGAGACTTGGAAACCATGATCAGCAAATTATCAAATGGCTAAAGCATGTAGTAAGGAAGTTTGGGAGCTGATATTTAAATTAAAAAAAAAAAAAAAAGCAAAGCAATGTTGGCTCCTGAGTGGCACAACAGACAAGCACTTGCTTTACTGTCACATGTTCAAATCCCAATGATGCGACACCCAACTGTGGCGAGGAGTCCAAGTCAAAAAATTGGCCCTACACTGTGGGCTAGAGCACCTGGCAATCAGAGAGACACTAAGCAACTGTAAGCATCTACACCCTCAACATTTAAACAAAACCTACAAGCATTATAATGCTTTGCAAGATTTCACCATCTCATTTGGGCAAACCTTGCTGGTTCTCAAATGTATTAAATTGATTGACTGGTGTTCATCCAACATATTACTAAATATTCAGTAGTGTATTTGCAGTATTTCTAACGCTACGTTCACACTGCAAGGCTTAATGCTCAATTCCGATTTTTTTGTGAAATCCGATTTTTTTGTGAGGTCATTCACATTAACAAATATATGCGACTTGTATGTGATCCTCAGTATGAACGAAAAGCGACCTAAAAGTGTTCCGCATGCGCATTGCAGGATACGACGACGTCACACGCAGTGAGCATGGCCAGTGTTTACGGAAGTAAAACCGCCCGGTTGCGGTATGACCCATCCAATCTAGCTCGAATAGCTGCATCCCCCCAAATGGAAATCAGCTCCCTAACCTCTGCGTCCTTCCATTGAGAAGATTCAGAACCTTCACAGCCCGAAGCGTCCCTCGCATTGATGTCATGCGCAGGGGCGCAGATACGTTTTTGGAACTGGGGGGGACAAAGCTGCCAGCAAACCAACCCCAACCCCGATATGCCTGTCAAACTTGTGGGTTACCATAGTAACCAAGCTCGAGCTCGCAACCTGTGCAGTCTGCGCAGCTCAACCAACCGAATATCAGTCTTTGTTTTGTTTTATGTGAGTTGTTGCAACTATGTATACACTGCTGTGCACCTCAATAAACCGAATGGTAATTAGTCTTTTGATTTTTCCGTGAGGTTTGCCTTATGCAAAGAAAGACAGCATAGAAGTTTTTTCCTCCCTATAAGTGGGAGGGACCGAACGAAGTGAATTTAAATCTGGGTGGGACGAATCCCACCCGTCCCCCCCTCTATCTGTGCCCGTGATTATGCGCCATGTTGTTGTAACTTTTTTTGAGAGACCCGCCGCCTACTTCAGCGCAGAATAGTGACGTTTGTGGCTTGTTGATGACGTGCAAGTCGGATGAATGCGACCTGGCGGTTCAGACTGAAGTCGCATATGAAAAGAGCGGATAGGAATCGGAATTAGGACCACATATCCAAACGGCCTGGGTCGGATTTGAAAAAAATCGGATCTGTGTCGTTCATATTGTCAATAAAAGATCGGATACAGGTCACATATGGGCGAAAAGATCGGATTTGAGTCACTTCAGCCTGCAGTGTGAACGTAGCCTAACATGCCTCCAAATGTTTAACTTTTAAATGAATGCATGTGGGCGGCACGGTGGTGTTGTGGTTAGCAATCTGGCCTCACGGCAAGAAGGCTCTGGGTTCGAGCCCAGCAGCAGACGACGGCCTTTCTGTGTGGAGTTTGCAAGTTCTCCCCGTGTCTGCGTGGGTTTCCTCCGGGTGCTCCGGTTTCCCCCAAAGACATGCAGGTTAGGCTATTTGGTGGCTCTAAATTGACCGTAGGTGTGAATGGTTGTCTGTCTCTATGTGTCAGCCCTGTAATGACCTGGTGACTTGTCCAAGGTGTACCCCGAATTTTGAAAAATTGGAATGAACTTAAGGTAGTGTTTACATTAGACCGTATCCGTCTCATTTTCGTCACGGATGCACTATCCGTTCACATTAAAACGCCGGGAAACGACTCCACAGGCGGAACAACTTGAATCCGCCAGGGCCCACGTATTCAACCCAGTTCGTATCTGATTCAGTGCTGTGTAAACATTGAGATACGAGGAAACGCAGTGCTGAGCTCTAGCTGACGTCGTCATTGGACAACGTCACTGTGACATCCACCTTCCTGATTCGCTGGCGTTGGTCATGCCACGTTGGTCATGTGATGCGACTGCTAAAAAACGGCGCGGACTTCACTTCCTGCTATTGTTTCCGCCTTGTATCACCTTTTTGTTTTTCATTAAAGAGTATAAAAGTATGAATATAATGCTTTGCCATTCTTAATGTTGTTCATGGTAAGATGCAAATACTGCCCATTGTGTAGTTATGATTGCCTTTAGGCTTGCCATCCTTCCACTTGCAAGTGGTGAGTGACTTGCGCATGCCCAATATGCACTGGGATCACACACACAGCGGCTCAGTCCCGAATCACTGCTCGTGCGCTCCACTCGTGCGCTCTGTGAGCTGCGCAGGGCCGGAGTGCGCACCCTCCAGAGGGCACTCGCTGTTCAGGGCGGAGTGATTTGGAGCGCAGCCGCTGAGGAGGACGCGCTGAGCCGCACTGACACATTTCAACTTGCGTGCCGTCTAATTAGTCATGTGATTAGCGTATCCGTGTATTGGCGTTGCTGTGTGCACGCGAATCGTGTATTGGTGTTGCTGTGTGCACGCGAATCGTTTTAAAAACGTTAATCTGATGATCCGCTGATACGGTCTAATGTAAACACCACCTAAGTGTGAAGCCGTACACGTGTGCACACATTTCCTGATTATAGCACTGCTGCTACATTTCTGAATTTAAAGGGACAACCCTTCATGACTGTCTTGAGAATTCACCAAATTATGTACAATAACTACGGAAGCCGCAAGAGGCCCTTCATATAATCTTTTTTTATTCACCTTGTTATCCCGAGATAACGACATAATTAATTCAGGATCTCGAGAAAACAAACACAACTAATTCGAGATCTCGAGAAAACAAAACAATTATTCCGTGATCTCGAGAAAACAAAACAATTATTCCGTGACCTCAGCTGGATCACTGTATCTCCGTCGGTAGAGACGAAGCCGGGCCAGTCTTCTGCGGAGGTGCTGCGGACTAATTTTGAAATGATCCCTTATTAAAAGACTTAATGCAATCTCTCCCTGTGTCAACCCCTGAACAAAATATTGCCTTATTAGGTGATCGATTATTCCTGACATTCTAATGACCAAAGTTGCGTCTATACAGAATGAGAAATAGCCCCAAAGTCAGCATATCACAAGTCTCTTGGCGCACCTGAATGAACCATTTCTCAGCTGTTTACTCGAGATCATGAAATAATTGTTTTGTTTTCTCGAGATCACGGAATAACGGTTGTGGTTTCTCGAGATCTCGAATTAGTTGTGTTGTTTTCTCGAGATCCTGAAATAATTATTATGTCGTTATCTCGGGATAACAAGGTGAATAAAAAAGGATTATATGAAGAACAGTATGTTGCTTTTTCCATAATCATAAGCCTATAGATTAAGCTGCATGTTCACATGGGGTTATACTGGAGCACTGTGGAACCTGTGGTAGTTTGGGGCATTGTTGGAGCACTGCGTTGTGGCATTGTGTTAAACAGAACGGTGCGATACGTTTTGTGCTTTACTCATCCACCGATCAACGTGACATTTCATCCCATCTGTCTCTAAGGTCAACCAGTACACCCTGCACAGCCCAAGGCCAACTCGGTTTCATATTATAACACTACAGTTAGTCTTCCTAATGACCACAATAACCACACCTCTTAGGAATAATTAACTTTCACCTCACTGCCTGTGCTTTTATGCCGTCTTGTGTAATGCTGTAATTCTGCTGTAACGCTTGTGCAATCTTTTAAAAGATGCACTTTGTGCTTATTTATAGCAGTCCATCTGAATATTTTACACAGGAAGACTGGCAGGTTTGGCTGGCAATAGTATTAAATTTGCACATACCTAATTAGAGTGGGCACGCGTGAAAGTTAACTTCTATTGCGTCAGAGCACTTACGAAGATGTAAACTGCTAAAATAAAATATGCCACACTACTTTAAATGGTAATCAAATTCCTGTAGATGCTTCACCTACAGGAGAATGGTGTGCTAAGTAAAGTCAATTAAACCACTCTACCATCACACACACCCCTTAAAGAAATATTTGTCTATCCTGATTTCTTTCATGGTTATAAAATGGCAGGTGAAGCTACTCAGAAGGCCACTTGTCTGTGTGTTTAATAGGGCTGTAACGATACACCCAACTCACGATTCGATTCGAATCGCGATTTTTGACCCACGATTCGATACGCCCACGATTTTTTTAAAAATGTTTTTTTAAAGTAGTAAATTTGACTTAACATTTACTTACATTAACTATTTAATAACAAATAATTCAGACCACTGCAGAGAATGAGTAATATGTATGCAAAAATGAACAAATGTATATCCAAAGATTGTTTTATTTCTCAAAATAATACTGTTGAGCCGGAAGCTCTGTTTTTTTCGGTTCTGAAAAAGTCATTTTTCCAAATCGTGTAAATCCGTTAAGATTTTTTTTGGGGGGGGTGGCTCTCTCACTGTCTCACTCTCATAGGGCCAATGATTTTCTGTGATCGTGGAAAACAGATGGAAATTACGGAATTTTTATGGTGAAACATTGCTCGCGTGTCAAACTGTAACTGCCGCAGAAGGCTTCCGCCCAAGCAGACATGCCTTCAGTGTTGCCAGATATTGCTAACGTTTTCCACCCCAAAATATGTTCAAAACCAGCCAAAAAGCACCTAAACCTGCCCAATCTGGCAACACTGCATGCCTTTCCGGTCAAGTGATTGTGATTGGCTTGTGGCACACCTAGCCAGCCAATGAGCTGCTTGTTTACAGATTCGCTCCCCGCGTCGCAACCAGAATGGCGACCGCTTAAAAGAAACGAATGCTCTACCAGTGGCGAGTGTGGACGTTGCGTGACTCGCAGAAGATTGTCGCAGGTCGGCGAAAAAACGACTTACTAATAGATATAAAAAAATAAAAGTAATTTAAGTAAGTTTAAAATGTAATTTAAATAAAAAGTAAAAGTATTCATAAATTGAAGTTTGGAAGCGCCTCTGTTTTTGGGCTGAGGAGAAGTTTGAAAGGGTGTACCACGATTCTGCCTTCTTGTATCGCGATACGGATCGTGGCTCTGCGTATCGCGATTTCGATACGCATATCGTTACAGCCCTAGTGTTTAACAAAGTAATGCATGTGTACGTGTTCCTCATTCATCACCTTTGCATCCAAAGGACAAATTCAGTTTAAAAAAAAAAAACCCACAACTCATTACCTAACACTCATGCCACATGAATGAATCTGTTCAGATCGCTCAGGAAAAGTGTGTGAGGTGCTTACAGTGGAGTGTTTCCAGTAACGTATGATCTCCTGCAGGTCGGTGGCTGGGTTGAAGAGGAAGTGCTGCCTCCATTCGTTCCACTCAACCGTCATCGTGCCATCCACATCAATGCTGGAAGAGAAAGCTCAACAATGGGGAGTTGTCCCTGAACATCTGGACATGCTTATGGGTTGTTTTACAATCAGGGTACAAAGTTTGTGTCGCAGGGGTCCAAAATTCAAATTGATTTAGGCCCTGTCCACACGGCAACGGATTCAGGTGAATCTGATAAAATTGTTTATCGTTTCGGCCTGGCGTCCACACGGCACCGGCGTTTTGGGTGCCCCACAACGATACTTTTTGAGAACGGGTTCCAGAGTGGAAAAATCTGGCAACGGCGCCGTTGCGAAGTCGTCTGGATGAGTAGAACGGATTTGTTTGCGATGATGTCACAACCACATGACTAGAACAAGCAGCACTCTCGCTGTTTTGTATGAACCACTGCATTGCATTCACTTTTGTATACAGCTTTTCTTTTAAACAAACAAGTAACTGAACCGTTTCTTGAATTTCTTTTTTTTATTGGATAAGACTGCTTTTCAAAATGTTCACACACAATATAAAAAGTTGTATAAATTATATAAAAATGCTTTTCAAAATGTTCACACACAATAAGAAAATTAAGTTATATAAAACTATGCACACTAATAAAACTAATTTGTACACACAGAAGGCACGATTTCCTCGCGTAGTCGCAGCCATCTTCTTCTTGTTGTGTGTTTGTTCCTGACAGTGCTTCACACCGGGTAGAAGAAGGGGTTTATGCGCATGCGTCTACTTCTTCTATTGTCCTGGTGTCTCTGATGGGACCGTCTTACAGCGCACGTAGAGGTGTGGTATGTGTATTGCATCGTTTTCAGCAAGCGTTGCGTTGCCATATGTACCTGATATTTTACTGATCCGTTGCCCATGTGGACGCGATATTTTTTTTAATAAAATCTCATTGCCGTTGTGTGGATGTAGCCTCAAACTGCTTCTTGTACCAGTTTTTAAGTGAAGGACAGTGTTTTTCTTGTACCAGTTTTTAAGTGAAGTTAAAGAACAGATTTCAGGTCATTTTTTGACATGTGTATGGTAGTTTTGTGTAATCTCCTATAAGATGGGAGAAACAAATTAAGTGATTCTCGGAGAGGACATTTTTTTTTGACAATTCAGAATCCACTACTTCCATAGTGCTTTTAAATATAAGGCTGTAAGCTTTGTGTTAGTTGTCTCTAATATTTATGTCCCAATATCTTGACCCCATTTTAGGATGAAAATAATCATTGTAGATATGTTATTTTATATTGAAAAATTAGCTGTCTCGGAGAGGACTTTTTTTTGACACAATTACATACTAATTTGATCAAAATAGTCTGAAAACTTACTGGCATTCAACATTAAAACTTAACTATGTTTCCAATGATATGGAACCAAATATTTGTTTTATGGTATAAAGAATGATTTAAGCGCATCCCTTTTGGAGCTACCTGTGGTCAAAAAAAGCACTTTTTCTAAATGACACGAGTAATTTTGCTAAATATGATATATATTGCCATACATTCACCAAAAATAACGTTATCACCAAATGTTTTTTTGCATGGTAAATAGAGCTATCACAGGGCTACAATAAACAACCAAGTTTATTTAGTCAAGCCTTTTGATATTGAAGATAAGTGTTAAATGTGATTTTTAGCTTGCGTACCCTGATTGCAAAACAACCCTTATAATCTCAAAACAATGTAAGGCAAGTTTATAGTTAAGCAACAGGATGGAAAACTCAAGGCACTGTTAGTCAGTCATTCATATTATACATGTATAGAACTTACCAACATTAAATCATACACGGAGCACTAAAGTGAAACAATATACACTGCATCAAAAAGTCAAAAGTATGGGCCTCCATTCTAATATTTAACTTCAGGTGTTTCAGTCACATTCATTGCTAACAAGTGCAGAAAAATCAACCACACAGCCACTCAGTCTCCAAAGATAAAACATTCTTTGGAGAGAATTCTGAAAGTAAAATTTTCTGAAGGGGCGGCACAGTGGTTAGCGCTGTCGCCTCACAGCAAGAAGGTCCGGGTTCGAGCCCAGCAGCTGGCGAGGGCCTTTCTGTGTGGAGTTTGCATGTTCTCCCCGTGTCCGCGTGGGTTTCCTCCGGGTGCTCCGGTTTCCCCCACAGTCCAAAGACATGCAGGTTAGGTTAACTGGTGACTCTAAATTGAGCGTAGGTGTGAATGTGAGTGTGAATGGTTGTCTGTGTCTATGTGTCAGCCCTGTGATGACCTGGCGACTTGTCCAGGGTGTACCCCGCCTTTCACCCGTAGTCAGCTGGGATAGGCTCCAGCTTGCCTGCGACCCTGTAGGACAGGATAAAGCGGCTACAGATAATGGATGGAAGTTTTATGAAAGTAAAGCTATTCCAAGCCACAGTTGAAAGCATGCTGCTATATGGTTGTGAGACCTGGACCATTACAAAGAAAATCAGGAAAGCCTTGGATGACTGTTACACCAGAATGTTGAGAGCAGTTTTGAATGCGAGCTGGAAATCACATATGACCAACCAAGAACTATATGGTGACATACCTCATCTCACAACTAAAATCGCTATCAGGAGACTGGCTTTTGCAGGACATTGTACAAGGGCAGAAGGGAGTGTGGTGTCAAAATTGGTTACATGGCAGCCTACACAAGGGAGAAGAACTCAAGAGCATCCCATGAAGACCTACACTGACCTACTACAGGATGACACCGGCTATGAGATCCAGGAGATTGAAACCAGCATTCGGGATAGATGTTTTTGGACAGCCATCATCAATGCCCGACAGCAAGAGTTGACGGAATGAGCGAGTGAGTAAAATTCACCTATCCTATGTTGCTTCGCTCACTACAGAGTTCCAAAGGAACTGGAAGAACTCAGGAAATGGGTTTCCATGACCCATGCACACAAATCTAACATCACTATGTTGCAACGCAAAGTGTCAGCTGAAGGGGTGTAGAGCACATCACCACTGGACTCTGGAGCAGTGGAAACATGTTCTCTGGAGATGGTGGATGGCAAGAGAATGCTGACTAACAGAAAAGTGCCAACAGTAAAATTTGGCAGAAGAGGGATAACAGTCTGGGGCTGTTTTTCAAGGTTTGAGGGGGAAGCCATGGCCAAATGGTTAGAGAAACAGCTTTGGGACCAAAAGGTCATTGGTTCAAGCCCCTAGACCAGCTCAAGTGCCCTTGAGCAAGGCGCCTGACCCCCAACTGCTCCGGCAAGAGTGGTGGTGTACCTTGTGTCTGATTAGCCAAAGAAAAACTGATGATGTGATTACGGAATCAGTTCGGGCAAGAACCCAGCTATAATTAACTAACTAATAAGGTTTGACCACTTAATTCTACTGAAGGGTATGTTATGTTAATACTACAGCATACAAATACATTTTAGTCAAGTCAAGTCTATTTGTATAGCGCTTTTAACAATGAACATTGTCGCAAAGCAGCTTTACAGAATTTGAACTAGGGATGGCAAAAACTAAAAAAAATCTTGACCGACCACCGAGCCTCATTAGCCGGTTAAAGTCGGTTAACCTATGAGTTTAAACAGGGATGCAAACGGCGCGCCTTTTGGCGGATGCCGCCTTTTTCACGGCTGAATCGTGCAGATCCGATTTTTTTTTTTTTTTTTTTGGGGGGGGGGGGGGGGGGGGGCGTTGGAGTGTCTGAATAATTTCATCAGAGTAAATTCTGTATTAAAATTACTAAATAAGCAAATGCCGTTACAGTCCATGAAACATAGGAAGTACAAGTATGAGAAGAAAACAGTAAATCAGAAAGCTCCGCACGTTTTTGCGGAAGCTGTGCAAATGTGTGCAACTTTCTGATTTACTGTTTTTTTTCTCATACTTATACGTCCTATGTTTCATGGACTGTAACGGCATTTGCTTATTTAGTAATTTTAATACAGAATTTACTCTGATGAAATTATTCAGACACTCCAACCCCCCCCCAAAAAAAAAATCAGATCTGCACGATTCAGCCGTGAAAAAGTCGGCATCTGCGCCTTTAGTTTGTGTGGAGAGATATGATCTGCAATAACATGCATTGTTGGCTACAGACCGAAACATACTTTCAGAATGCACTGGCCAAGGCAGGACTAAACTCGATGTGCCTTCTAATAATAATTAAAAAAAAAAAAAACAGAATAGTAATTTGTAAGCTAAAAAGCCTGTGTCTACACTTTTCTTTTGCCGAGTGGCAGCTGTCTTCAACTGGGGCGGGACATGAATGGGTGTTTCTGATTTGTCAGCTGTCGTCCTTACACCGCATGGCATGCCCCAAGCGTTTACAACACAGAATTCCAGGTTCTCCGCTCCAAAATCGGCAGCTTCAAAACGATTGATTTCTTTTGTTTTAACCGACAACCAAAAAAAAATTTAACCGGTTGACGCTGATTCGGTCAACCATCGGTCAAACGGTCATCGGTTAACATCCCTAATTTGAACGACTTAAAATATGAGCTAATTTTATCCCTAATCTATCCCCAATGAGCAAGCCTGTGGCGACGGTGGCAAGGAAAAACTCCCTCAGGCGACATGAGGAAGAAACCTCGAGAGGAACCAGACTCAAAAGGGAACCCATCCGGGCAACAACAGACAACATGACTACAACATTAACAGTCCTAACATAAAGTCAGCTTCATTGATGCTATAAACCCCCCACCGACGGAAACCCGAGCGCAAAACCATTCACGACAACCGTAGTCCCAAAGTGAGCAAGTCAACTGCAGTCCCCAGCCACAAAAGCACCACTGCAAGAGTCCAGAGCGTCCTCCAGGCGCGACCCCCAACTGTCCACATGGGGCCGCCCTTCACAGGAGTGATGCGATGAGACGCCAACCAGACACAGGGCACCAGAATGGATCAGGCAGGTCTGAGGAGCAGAAGAGGTCAGCATCTCGATCCCAGGACCGACATGTAACTAGTGTATGCTTCCAAGACAAGTGTATGCTTCCAACTTCGTGGCAACAGCTTAGGGAAGGCCCTTTCCTGTTCCAACATGACAGTGTACCTGTGCACAAAGAGTTTGGTATGGAGGCACTCCAGTGGCCTGACCTCAACCCCTCTGAACAGCTTTTGGATGAACTGGAACATCGATTGCGAGCCAGACCTTCTTGTCCAACAGCAGTCCCTGACTTCACTAATGCTCTTTTGACCGAAGGGACACAAATTCCCACAGACATGATCCAAAATGTAGAAAACCTTCCCAGAAGAGCGGAGGTGGTTATAACTTTAAATTAATCCCTACGGGGATTATACAGGGTGTTTCAAAAAAAATCTGAGATCATTTCACAATCTAATAATTTTGCCAATTCTCATTCAATTGACCTCAAATTTTAACAGCATGCGTGGAAACAGGTCAAAATTTTATGTTCAATGTTTTTTCTTTTTATCTTTTTCGGTACAGAAATGCCATTCACTGGAAAAGAAAAGGCGTTCTGTGTGTTAGAGTACGCTCGAACAAGACTGTGCAGCATGCATTTATGAGGGAATTCTCTAAAAATGCACTGTTCCTAGAAAAGACTGTTAAGAAAGACATGTTGCAGTGTGTTTGGCAGGAGCTCGACTACCGACTTGAAGTGTGCCGTGTCTCAGGCATGTTGAAAATTTGTGAAATCGTTCATTGAATCCACGCACCTTTGAATTTCTCATTCAAATTGTGAGAAATAAATCTTATATTGCTCAACGTTAAGCCTGTTCAGTTTCATTTGCCTAGACCATGTACTTTCTGAGGTATTTACATCTCAAATAATATCAATTTTTTTTTTGAAACATCTTGTATAGATGTGATGCTTGGGTGTCCAAATACTTTTGGCCATGTAGTGTGTAATGTAGACTACCGAAGATGAAGATTATATACTGGGTCATTCCATGTCAAATCAACAGAGGCCTCCTGACTGACCATCTTGGATTTGCTTCATCCTTTATGTAAGTAATGTCATTTTACCCAACAACTATTGTGCAAAATTTTGTTTTGGCGATATGGAAGCTTTAAAAATGGGGTCGTGCCCTGAATAAAGGCGTGTTTCTAAAAATAGCCATGTTCCAGGAGTCATTACTTTTGATGCTTCAAATTTTCAGGGACTGTTCGACACTATCTTCTTTTTGAAGTCTTTAACTTCTAAAATAGTTGGCCCAGAGTTGCACATTTGCCAAGCCATGGCTTGCTGAAAACTGTATATTGAAGGAGAACTGAAGTCATTTTTAAACTTGCTTTATTTCTTAATTAACATCTTATTCAGTTATGTTTTCGGTTTCAGTAACCTTTTATCATGACTCATATTGGCAACTAATTGCAATTATATATTATACTTATCGGCCTGTTCGGTTTTTTAGCTGTGTTGAATTTAGTTTGTTTGGTCCACGGTAGGCGTCGCTTATCCGCGCGATCTTCACGAGACTTGTGCGAGACTTCGAAACGTGAAGTGTCAGCCAGGTGTCAGTGCCGCCATTTTGAAAACTGTTTTCCAAACGAAATATTGCACAAAAACGAGTTTAAATGACGATTACTGCCTACTTTTTTCAAACTTTCCTGATTGCTAGCAAAACAAACAAAACTTCCGGCTTGATTACGTCAGCATTCGAAAGAGGGCGCGCGCGTCTTTTGACAAATGCCGGTCACTTTGATTTCCGCTGTACGTTTTACTTCCGTCCTACGATGTCTCGCACAGGTCTCAACGAATCTCGTTTACGGCAGTCGCTTTGACATATGGACGGATATATTACAGAGCGTATTCCAAACACTCATAACTTGCTATAGAGGTTTTCGACCCACGTGACCGTTGCCATGTCGACAAGTAGATGGCGCCATTTTGGCGGTCACAACAATGGCGACTCCCGCTAGATCTGTATACCTGTATATCTGTATCCCACATGATCTGTATACCTATGTCGTTAAAAACCCATCGCCATACACAGGTATTGATCTGAAAGCGTATAAGAGTTTGGATGCCTACAAATATTTTGTGTCAGGCTGGGTAACATGCCTACATCAGCGGGTCGTCCCTGGAGCCGGTGGTCGCCATCTGATTACAGCTAAGGTTTGTTCACATTTTCATTTACTTTCGTTCCTCAGGATGAACAAAATGTTATTAAATGTCATTGAAATAACTTCTTAGTCTGTTGAGACATGGCCCGTTATAAATTTGCTGTTACCAGGCAATGACCAAGAACTGTATTATTAGGGTCGGTGTCTGTGTTGTAGCAGTGTACTAGCAGCTAGCTGTTAGCACTAGCTAATGTCAACAACATAGCTAGTATGTTACTGTAGCAATGTTTACGTTCAGTCATTTGGATGGCTGTTAAAACCTTTCAGTCTCAAGTTTTTCCTTTACTGTATTTACTAGTTTACTGAGCTAGCGCGCTCGGGCAAGCTGGGAGCTAGCGCGCTCCGGCGCACACTAGTTCCCGGCCTGCCCGAGCGCGCTAGTTCCCGGCTAGTTTACTGAGCGCACTAGCTCAGTAAACTAGTAAATACAGTAAAAGGAAAAACTTGAGACTGAAAGGTTTTAACAGTCATCCAAATGACTGAACGTAAACATTGCTACAGTAACATACTAGCTATGTTGTTGACATTAGCTAGCTTGACCTTCAAAATGGCGGACACCGGGGCGTCACGTGACCCTGTGACGTCAGGTGAAAAACCTCTATAGCAGTGACACAATAGCTATCAGAAATGCATTCCGACATTTAATAAAATGAGATAAATAGAATTTTGATAATTTAAAAAAAAATAAAAAATTGCCTTCAGTTCTCCTTTAAAAATTATTTCATGCTTTGGTGCCCACTATAGTTTCACACTGAACCACATCAGATCTTTTACATGTTTATATATAATGCTCATGTTACAGTATAGTACTTTCTATCAGTTTCTGACTCAACTCTCTACCTGGTTTACAGCTCGATCCCAAATAATTCACTTTATCTCTCTGTGACCACACACACACACACACACGCTCAGGGTAATGAGAGAGGGAAGATCAAATGGATTATAGGCTCCAGTGATGCCTACGACACACAAACGTGTTTGGCTTTTTCCTTGCCTTATTGGGTCTCTTGAAACATTCCGCTGCTCGTCAGTATTTGTCATTTGGGATGCAGCTTATGGTTTTATCACTTACTCGAGCACTCTAGCAGCCTAAAGACAGTTTATCACTGAAAAGGTTGACTGAGTCATGAGTCTCTCACTGTCATTGTGTCAGCAAAAGCCCTCAAAGCAAAAATAAGTAAGCAGGTAAGAAAGTAAATAAATAAATTAACTTTTTAATTTAAATTTGTACAAAATGTTTGAAAGCAATTTTTTTTTTTTGGTACGACTCTTTGATGATATAAAGCTGACGCGTGCTCTGCGATCGTGTTAGTGAGTTTTGGTTTTATCACTACCTTTGAAGAATCTTCTCTGCTTTTTCCTTTGATATGTTCATCCCCAGCTCTTTAAATGCCTGTTGAATCTCTGTGTAATCAATGCGTCCTGTGGATAAAACAAGCAAAACAGAACACATCTTAACAAAAAAATATATATACATGAACACATACAAAGAAAGTACACCCTTTGAATCCTTCATTTTCATTTATCAGGACCTAAATAATTATTTGGTCCTCTCTAACTCCCATAAACAAACAAATAACCTCAGGTAAGAACAAAGAAAAGCACAACGGATATCAATATGTAGTCATTTTCCCCCCAAAAGTAAACCAACATTCAGAAACTAGGTGTGAAAAAATAAGCGCACCCTTCCTACTTCCACACTCCTGAAGAGAGTAAATAGTAGCCAGGTGTTACTAATGAAATCCACAAGGTTAATGGATCATCAAGAAGTGTGGGCACAAAGCAAAACTGTTGGCAGTTTGGTGTTCTGGAGCACTCAATTGTGTGTCTACATCATGCCAAGAAAACATGACATGAGCCCTAACCTCAGAGAAGCAATTGTTGCTCCACATCAATCTCGGAAGGGTTATAAGGCCATCTACACCCTTCTACAGTGAGAATGACTGCTTATAAATGGAGAGCCTTCAAATCCAATCTTCCCAGGAGTGGGTGTCCCAGCAAATTCAGTCCAAGATTAGACTGCTTAATGCTCAGAGGTATGAAGAAAAAGCCAAAAGCTAACCCACCAGAGAGAGACACACAATTTGGGCTTGTTTTGCAGCCACAGGACAACGATGAACTCCACTCCACACCAGAATATTCCTGAGACAAACATGAGGCCAAACCATGATACTACCACCACCATGTTTCACAGATGGGATAAGGTTCTTATGCTGGAATGCAGTGTTTTCCTTTCTCCAAACATAACACTTCTCGTTTAAACCAAGAAGTTCTATTTTGGTCTCATCCGTTCACAAAACATTTTTCCAATAGCCTTCTGGCTTGTCCACGTGATCTTTAGCAAACTGCAGACGAGCAGCAATGTTCTTTTTGAAGAGCAGTGGCTTTCTCCTTGCAACCCTGCCATGCACACCATTGTTGTTCAGTGTTCTCCTGATGGTGGACTCATGAACATTAGCCAATGTGAGAGAGGCCTTCAGTTGCTTAGAAGTTACCCTGGGGTCCTTTGTGACCTCGCCGACTATTACACACCTTGCTCTTGGTGTGATCTTTGTTGGTCGCCCACTCCTGGGGAGGGTAACAGTGGTCTTGAATTTCCTCCATTTGTACACAATCTGTCTGACTGTGGACTGGTGGAGTCCAAACTCTTTAGAGATGGTTTTGTAACCTTTTCCAGCCTGATGAGCATCAACAACACTTTTTCTGAGGTCCTCAGAAATCTCATTTGTTTATGCCATGATATACTTCCACAAACATGTGTTGTAAAGATCAGACTTTGATAGATCCCTGTTCTTTAAATAAAACAGGGTGCCCACTCACACCTGATTGATTGTCATCCCACTGATTGAAAACACCTGACTCTAATTTCACCTTCAAATTAACTGCTAATCCTAGAGGTTCACATACTTTTGCCACTCACAGATATGTAATATTGGCTCATTTTCCTCAATAAATAAATGACCAAGTATAATATTTTTGTCTCATTTGTTTAACTGGGTTCTCTTTATCTACTTTTAGGACTTATGTGAAAATCTGATGATGTTTTAGGTCATATTTATGCAGAAATATAGAAAATTCTCAAGGGTTCACAAACTTTCAAGCACCACTGTAAATGAATGCCCTCAAAAATCAGTATTGTAAAGAAGAGTGGGTCAAAATTTCTCTAAAAAGTATGTGAGAGACCGACAAACTCCTACAGAAAATGTTTACTTCAAGTTGTTGTTGCTAAAGATGGTTCTACATGCTACTGCCTTAGAGTGTACTTATTTTTTTCACCTGGTTACTGAATGTTGGTTTAATTTTTGGGAAAAAAAAACCCCGACATGTTGAAACCTGTTGTGTTTTGTCGGTCACCTGAGGCTATGGGTTTACTGAAGTTGGTAAGGACCACACCATTGTTATTTAGGCTGTGATAACGAGGTTAAAGAGGCGGTAAATGTTTGAAGTAGTACACAAAGTTTGCAGTGAAATAATGCTTTGGACAAAAGTCCTTCGTTAGCTGTTTCAGCAGAGAGTGTTTCTGAGGCTGTAGTGAAAACAGCGGATTTGCAAAATGCTCGATGATGTAATAGCTGTATTCAAAACAGGACATCGACATCAAGGATGCCAAGATGCAAATGTTCCAGTTGCAGCTTCTCTAGGCAGATCAATGACATCACAGTCCTCCATTCAGCCTCGTATTACTAACTCCATTTCAGCAGGACGAATATACAGTGTCTTGCAAAAGTATTATCCCCCTTGGTGTTTGTCCTGTTTTGTCGCATTACAAGGTGGAATTAAAATTGATTTTGGGGGGGGTTAGCACCATTTGATTTAGCGCCGAAGGATCTCCGAATGTAAATGCACTTTAAGTCTCGGTGAAGTTTAGGTTATGCTGAATTTGCTTCAATATTTCAAATTTTCTCGAGTGAGCATGCCCCCCCACCCATTTCTATATAATACCCTGATGGTTTGGGGTGATTAAGGTGGGCCTGGAGGTTTCTTTTCCATGAGAAAAAGAAACATCTGTCGAGCCACCCTATTCCACTGCTCAGACATGGGTGAGAAGAATATGAGAGATCATCACATGCAGGGAGTGAGCAGTAATTGGTCACGTGTCAATTTTCCCCATAGCAACAAGCCCGTGGTGGGCAAGCTAACTTGACATTCCTTGACAACCATAAGAGTTTGACTGGTGATGCGAAGCAATCCATTTCTAGAATAGCTGTTTTTACCTTTTCTGCTGTCTTTTTTGACCCGAATTTGCGTGTGTACTTGGAAAACGTTTGTGGTTTTAACTTCTGTCGTAAGTTAAAACAACTCATTGGCCGTAAAAGAGAGTTTTTGGACTCAAGTTGGTCGCCGCCGAAAGAAATTGTTTATCGAACAACAAGTACCAAAGGAAAAAGAAATCTAAAATCTGGTGTTGTACCTTCTGTTTTTAACTGGAGTGGTACTGTAAAGCAAAGAAGAAAAATCGTACAACATGTCGACAGGTAAGAAACTGATTCAAATACATAAGCAATGCTATGTTTGCAAAAGAAACAGTGCAAAAGGAGTTTCGAGCGAATGATAAAAGGTAGAAAAGGAGAAATTATGTTATAAACATACCTGAGAGATCCGCCATTTCGCACGTGAATTTCTTTCGGCGGTGACCAACTTGAGTCCAAGAAACGTTTGTGGTTTTAACTTCTGTCGTAAGTTAAAGCGAATCATCGGCTGTAAAAGAGAGTTTCTTGGACTCAAGTTCGTCGCCGCCGAAAGAAATTCACGTGCGAAATAGCGGATCTCTCAGGTATGTTTATAACTTATAATTTCTGCTTTTCTACCTTCATCATTCGCTCAAAACCCCTTTTGCACGGTTTCTTTTGCAAACGTAGCATTGCTTCTTATGTATTTGAATCAGTTTCTTACTTGTCGACTTGTCGTACGATTTTTCTTCTTTGCTTTACAGTACCACTCCAGTTAAAAACACAAGGTACAACACCAGATTTTAGATTTCTTTTTCCTTTGGTACTTGTTGTTTGATAATCAATTTCTTTCGGTGGCGACCAACTTGAGTCCAAGAAACTCTCTTTTACGGCCAATGATTCGCTTTAACTTACGACAGAAGTTAAAACCACAAACGTTTTCCAAGTACACACGCAAATTCGGGTCAAAAAAAAGACAGCAGAAAAGGTAAAAACAGCTATTCTAGAAATGGATTGCTTCGCATCGCCAGTCAAACTCTTATGGCTGTCAAGGAATGTCAAGTTAGCTTGCCCACCACGGGCTTGTTGCTATGGGGAAAATTGACACGTGACCAATTCCTGCAAACGGCCTATTGTAGATCAAGTCAATTTTTATAGCGCTTTTAACAATAGACATGGTCACAAAGCAGCTTTACAGAATGTCCGAGTTCTGTTTCAGCATGAGCTTGAATGTGATTGATTAACTGTGAGCACAGGCACACGCCCCATTATACAAGTGTGTACACACTTACGCATGTACTTTGCTGATATGCCAGCAACTCCTTTAATGTTACTGTAGGACTCTTGACAGCTTCTCTGATCAAGTTTTTGTCCTTTTGTCTATTTTGGAGGGACATCCTGCTCTTGGTGAGGTCACTGTGATGCCCCATTTTCTCCACTTGTTCATCCTCTCCTAATTGGCAGCTTTCCACAATGAGATCCCGTACATGCTCGGTAAGCTCTTTAAGGACCATGGCTTCAGCAGTCACATGAAACCAAGAAAATTCTGCAGAAACAGCTGATCTTTATTCGGGGATAATCAGAATCACGCCAGTGATGACCGGTGTACGATGATGACTTTTGAGCACGAGCTTGAATGTGATTGGTTAAAGGAGAAATGAAGGCAAATTTATCATCAAAATTCTCTCTCTCATTTTATTAAATATCGGAATGCATTTCTGATCGCTATTGTGTCACTGCTATAGCAAGTTCTGAGTGTTTGAAATATGCTCTGTAATATATCGGTCAAAGCGATGGCCGTAAACGAGATTCGTTGAGACCTGTGCGAGACATCGTAGGACAGAAGTAAAACGGACAGCGGAAATCAAAGTGACTGACGTCTGCCAGCGTTGTCAAAAGACGCGCGCGCCCTCTTTCGAATGCTGACGTAATCAAGCCGGAAGTTTTGTTTGTTTTGCTAGCAATCAGGAAAGTTTGAAAAAAGTAGACAGTAATCGTCATTTAAACTCGTTTTTGTGCAATATTTTGTTTGGAAAACAGTTTTCAAAGTGGCGGCGCTGACACCTGGCTGACACTTCACGTTTCGAAGTCTCGCACAAGTCTCGTGAAGATCGCGCGGATAAGCGACGCCTACCGTGGACCAAACGAACTAAATTCAACATGGCTAAAAACCGAATAGGCTGATAAGTATAATATTTAATTGCAGTTAATTGCCAATACGAGTAGGGCTGTGCTCACAGCTCGCGATACTCGATCATGCACGATACGATATCTTTTACTCACTTGAAAATCGAAAATCCCATATATGACATATTTCATGCATATCTCCCGGTTCTGTAGCAGGTTATCATCAATTTTCACTTGATTTAAAGCATGTTTTATGCCAGAAATCGACAGAAATTCATGCTTGCAACCTGTTCCAACCAAAAACATTTTTATTTACAAATGGCGCTTCCAGTTACTCAGGGCATGCGCACTAGAAATGAGCCTTTTTTTCATCCAAACTACTTTTTGAAACCCTCATTCTGATTGGCTGGCTTATAATACACCAGCCAATCAGAATCAGTGTCTTAAAGGAACAGTCCACCGTACTTCCATAATGAAATATGCTCTTATCTGAATTGAGACGAGCTGCTCCGTACCTATCCGAGCTTTGCGCGACCTCCCAGTCAGTCAGACGCAGTCAGACGCGCTGTCACTCCTGTTAGCAATGTAGCTAGGCTCAGTATGGCCAATGGTATTTTTTGGGGCTGTAGTTAGATGCGACCAAACTCTTCCACGTTTTTCCTGTTTACATAGGTTTATATGACCAGTGATATGAAACAAGTTCAGTTACACAAATTGAAACGTAGCGATTTTCTATGCTATGGAAAGTCCGCACTATTATGACAGGCGTACTAACACCTTCTGCGCGCTTCGACAGCGCACTGATACGGAGCTCAGATATCAATGCGCTGCCGAAGCGCGCAGAAGGTGTTAGTACGCCTGTGATTATAGTGCGGACTTTCCATAGCATAGAAAATCGCTACGTTTCAATTTGTGTAACTGAACTTGTTTCATATCACTGCTCATATAAACCTATGTAAACAGGAAAAACGTGGAAGAGTTTGGTCGCATCTAACTACAGCCCCAAAAAAATACCGTTGGCCATACTGAGCCTAGCTACATTGCTAACAGGAGTGACAGCGCGTCTGACTGACTGGGAGGTCGCGCAAAGCTCGGATAGGTACGGAGCAGCTCGTCTCAATTCAGATAAGAGCATATTTCATTATGGAAATACGGTGGACTGTTCCTTTAAGGCAACAGCATGCCGTAATGGCTGTTTGTTGTCTAATTAGTATCCAATATCTCTGTCATCTGTGCCTTTATTGTCCGGCTTTTGTTATTAAAACACAACAAATGACGAAGTACATAACATCTTTAGACATTTGGTGACCCAAACCTGAAGTTTGCTTGGATAATATCAACTGGAAGTGTCTCAATCGGTATGTTGTTATCAGTAGATTGTTAAGTTTCAATGCGCTCTGCTACAGACGCTGCAAGCCGCTAATTACGTCCCCCGTGTCTCCAGGGCCTCGTCTCGAGACTCATTGATTGCATAATTTTGGCGCCAAACGTATTCGCGCCTTCTGCTTACAATTAGTGCTGTCAAAGTTAACGCGATAATAACGCGTTAACGCGATCTCAATTTAACGCGATTAAAAAAAATAGTGCCGTTAACGCAAATTCTAATTTGGCCCTGCGAGTCACCCGTAGTTCCTGTTGAGGCTTGTCGCGCGCTGCTTCAATAAGAGTACGTGTGAGTGATGGAGAAAGGCATAGACATATAACATCCTCGCCGCCATATTGGATGGGGCAAAGTGGAGATTCTTCAACCGTCTCTGGTATAGCGTCTAGACAGTAGCCGAGAATAAAGATGCCTCATTCATGTGCTGCGTTTAACTGTACCGACAGGTTTACCGTCCAAACAAGATCACATGGGATTACCTTTCACAGGTGAGACTGGAAAAATACTTTTCAATACTGTTCCTTCAGTCTTCAGTTTCCCAGCTCAGCTCCACCGGGTAGGTGTAGAGTTATAAGCAGTGAGAATTAGAGAATACAGTGCCACACTATGATGAACGTTTTTGAACGTATGATGAATGTTTTTTAATTTTTGTTATCTGTTTTTATCTTCTTTTATGGCAAATACTTCTCTTCAAAAGAAACTAATGAAGAGTAAAATAAAACTTTTTTTATTTTCACAGTGATATGCACTTTATTTTTCATCCCTTGGTTTTCTCATCTAATATGGAAGTTATATGGATGTCAGTGGCTGTGACAAGACGTGTTATGCTCTGCAATAAAAAAAAAAAAAAAAAAAAAAACATTAGTACAAAGCAAGCCCATTCACTTTTTTATGCCGATAAGAGAATTACAATGGTTTTTCATGTGACAAAAATGTGCGATTAAATTGCGATTAATCGCGAGTTAACTATGACAGTCGCGACATTAATCGCGATTAAATATTTTAATCGCTTGACAGCACTACTTACAATACATTAAAGACATCGTTTAACTCGATATATCGCGATATATATGGTACGGTATCGTGAACAACTGATGGCAAACAAGCACAGCCCTAAATACGAGTCACGATATAGGGTTACTAAAACCGAAAACGTAACTGAATAACACGTTAATTAAGAAATAAAGTAAGTTTAAAAATGACTTCAGGTCTCCTTTAACTGTGAGCACAGTCACACGTGCCATTATACAAGTGTGTACACACTTACGCAGCCAGGTTATTGTAAGATTTTTCTTTCCATAAAATGTTTCCACTTGTCTTTCATTGGTTGCTGGGGAAGCCATGGCGTAATGGTTAGAGAAGCAGCTTTGGGACATAAAGGTTGCCGGTTTGATTCCCTGGACCAGCAGGAATCACTGAAGTGCCGTTGAGAAAGGCATCTAACCCTCAGTTGCTCCTCAGGCTTCTCTAGGTACATTATACACTGCTCTGGATAAGAGCGTCTGCTGAATGCCTGTAATAATGCTATATCAACACAAGGTGGAAAAAGCTCCGACATGTTTTACTTTGGATTTATTTTTTTACATCACAACAACCTGCAGAAACTCGAGCCCACCTACTTTGTTCTGAAGAATTCGTATGCTCAATTTATAAAAGACGCAGGCTACTTACTGAAACATAACATTCTGAGTCATGTAATGTTACGTGCAGCGCTCGAAACTAACGGTGTCCCGACGTCCCAGGGACCATAAAAAATGTCATCGGGACACAAAATTATCATATCTGGGACAATGGAAAAAAACAGATCTAGAAAAAAAGTTCTACATTAATATTATTTACAAAGCCGTAACACATACGTAGACATTCACCTAATTTGTCAATTTTAATTTTAAAACGTTAACAGCGAAAAATACATAGTAGCTACACTTTCGATGCACCTGCATCCATAGGCTACAGAGCAGCGCATTCTGTTCTAGAATCTTCGGCCAGAGTCCGCATTATATGGACTTGGAATGGAATTGCTACCGCACACGCTGCGCCGACTCTTGCCAGAACAAAAATGCTGAAGTGGTTGAAGCGGACCGACCGCGGGGAAGAAACTGAAAGCCCAGACATAACGTCTCCGGGACCTTCAGGATCCAAAGTGTCCTCGCCTGGTCTGCAGGCAACGCGAGCAACTGAATGAACTTAATGAACACTGTTAGACACGTTATAAAATACAACAGGAATGATGTGGATGATATTGACGGAAGATACCGTTCAACAGAATAAGTGAGTTTTCTTGGTGTCTTTCTAGTTCAGAAAGTTTAGTCAGTCAGCAGCACAACTAGGCTCGGACCTGCCACTATGCTGATGTTGCTAACATTTGCACCCGGCAGCGAAAGTTCATAAAATGGATAACGGAAAGTTCATAAAAATGGATAACGGTAATGGATAACGGAAAATTCATAAAAATGGATAACGGTAATGGTGAAAATTATAAGTTGGCCTTATAAGTGCCAACAGATATTCAAGGTATAAGTAGATGAAATGAACATAAAAGGGGTCTTATTTTCAGCTAAAGTGTACTGCAGATGTAGGGAGTTGAAACATTTTCTGAATGAGCTAGTTGGCCCCTTTAAATAAACGGGTATCTATTCATACAGTGAGATCGCCAAAGTTTAATAAACTGAAAATGCAATAACTGTAATTTTGAAGTAGATGATGTATAGGACATGTGTCGCTTGTGTCTTGTGACTTATTGTAAAAATGATATAAAGGGTTCAAAAATCGCATAGTTACAAATACAATAGTAACTTCATATGATAATATTAACCACTGGTTATTTCAGAGAGGAAAAAAATGGGGACACTATTGCTTCCATTCGGGACAATACAACACAGAATTCAGGACCACTGGGGGACACAAAGAAAAAAAAAGTTAATTTCGAGCCCTGGTTACGTGTCTTTAAAGAGATGTTGTAGTTTAAAATGTGGTATAAATGAGACATTCCATGCTTGAAATCTTACCATCTTTGTTTTTATCGAGACTCTTGAAAGTCAGATTGAGCTTTTTCTCATGTTCCTTCAGGTACTTGGAAAACTCGACAAAGTCAAGCTGCTGGTCTTTATCCGAGTCCCCGGAGGAAACGATTTTCTGGTACAAGAGAGAAGGAAAAAAAAAACAAAAAGCAAAACTCATTTAGCTTCCTAGCCTTCATGTAAGCTTTGCTGATTTAGATGGAAAGCAGTGTGCTTGAATCATTAACTTAACAAGACCCAAAGGACTGCTATACATTTTAAATCATTATTCCTTATACAACCCCGATTCCAAAAAAGTTGGGACAAAGTGCAAATTAAAACGGAATGCAATAATTTACAAATCTCAAAAACTGATATTGTATTCACAATAGGACATAACATATCAAATGTCGAAAGTGAGACATTTTGAAATTTCATGCCAAATATTGGCTCATTTGAAATTTCATGACAGCAACACATCTCAAAAAAGTTGGGACAGGGGCAATAAGAGGCTGGAAAAGTTAAAGGTACAAAAAAGGAACAGCTGGAGGACCAAATTGCAACTCATTAGGTCAACTGGCAATAGGTCATTAACATGACTGGGTATAAAAAGAGCATCTTGGAGTGGCAGTGGCAATCAAAAGTAAAGATGGGAAGAGGATCACCAATCCCCCTAATTCTGCGCCGACAAATACCGTAGTGGAGCAATATCAGAAAGGAGTTTGACAGGGTAAAATTGCAAAGAGTTTGAACATATCGTCATCTACAGTGCATAATATCATCAAAAGATTCAGAGAATCTGGAAGAATCTCTGTGTGTAATAGACTTGGATGTCTTGAGACCGGTCTCGTTCTCGAGACCGGTCTCGAGACCAATTTTTCGTGGTCTTGGTCTTGTCACGGACGCGACTGTCTGTGGTCTTGGTCTTGTCTCGGTCTCGCATCACTCTTGTCTTGGTCTCGCAGTTTCAGATCGATAGTGGTCGAAAAATTTGCAGCCAACAATATCCACAGTAAATATAATGTTGGATAATGCAACATTAATATTATTAGGCCTATTATTATTATTATTATTATTATTATTATTTTATTCCGCCTTTCTCACCCTTCATATAGGCTAACCAATCAATGTCATCCGTGTATTTTGTTGCGATTTAGATACTGGCGCTCACCCAATCAAAAGACCGCCACCAGCATGAAATGTTACGTGAACTCTGTCAGTCTCTCACACTAAAAGAGTTTTTCAGTCAGACATAGCCTACACAGTGATGTCCGCGAATTCGTGCATTATCAAATATGCATACACAGAGCACAAAGAGTTCCTCGCCACAGGTGGAAGGAAGAAACATTCTGCAAAATGCAAGTTTTGCAAGGTCTCGTTGACAGAGACAGCCGGGACAACATCTACATTCACCCGGCACCTGGAGCGGAAACACCCGGAGAGATAAGTTAGCCAGATGGTACTGGCCTCAAACTCTTTATCTCACTTTTCAGTCTTAGACGACCAGATCATGTATGCGTGGTGTTTTTATCGTGTGCTCCCTCACACGCCCAGTATAGATTATTAGGGACGGATTTTTTGGCAAAAGACTTAGGTGCTAAGCTAACTTTTCTGGTGAAGAAGTGTAACTACATGCTAAGTACAGATATGCTAATTAAGTTTCATCTGTGGGTCTCGGCTACTTAAACATTAACAGTTTTCACCAACGTTGGATATTTTGGCAAGTTCATTGAACAGAAAATGTCGAAACCATGTTAGTGAGTGAGCACTTTAACGGCTGGTGTAATGTGGTTTGTTGTCGACTTATATTTGGCATAATGGATGAGCCATTAAGGGTACCTAAGTTTAGGAGTCTTCTGTGTTGAACCAGTCCAGTGTGTAGGGACTACTAGCATGTTATTATGAAACACAATACTATTGTATAGCCTAGGTGTGAGCCTAATTACAGACTTAATTGAGTAGTTTTTTTCTGTTCCATTTCTTGTCAGTACAGTTATGTGTGATTCCTGTGATGCTCTCATTCTGTCCCTCTTACTCTCTCTAATGTTTTGTATTATTGTTTTTGCCTTACTGAACAACAGGCTTTATATCACTAGCAGTGATGTGCACATTTCTTTATATTGTCGGTTACAATATTTTATTTAAATGATATTGTTTTACTAAATAAATGTAACCATTTACTTTTGAATATCATCTGCATATCAAGTTGTTTTGACTTCACGAGCCTAATCCATTTCAGGATTATAATTGTGTATCTTCAATTTAATCTACAAATTAAGCATAATTAAAATCAGCTACATATTTCCCACAGTTGTTGAAGGTGTTTTATCAGATGACTTTTGGACCAGTCAGTACCAGTCATATCAGTCCTCAACAGCACACAAAAGTACTATAAAGGGAGTGTCAATCCTCTAATAGTGCAGTGACAGCCATCATGCAATTGTTACACATTTATCTCACTCAGTCTGCGGAACATTTACAGTGAGTGAGCTCAGTCATACACATTCATGATGTGCTCTTCTCAGCATTGTCTGTAGTTAGAATAATACCTTCTTTTACTGAACCTCTGACCTCAGTATGCTGCTCTTATTCTATTAATGCAAGTAACATCAACACTAGTTTTTTTCCGGTCTTGGTCTTGTTCTCGTCTTGACTTTGTCTTGGTCTTGACTCGATCTGTCTTGGTCTTGGTGTCGTCTTGGTCTTGATACACTCTTGTCTTGGTCTTGGTTAAAGCGGTCTTGACTACAAATCTAGTGTGTAAGGGTCAAGGCCGGAAAACCATACTGGGTGCCCGTGATCTTCGGGCCCTTAGACGGCACTGCATCACATACAGGCATGCTTCTGTATTGGAAATCACAAAATGGGCTCAGGAATATTTCCAGAGAACATTATCTGTGAACACAATTCACCGTGCCATCCGCCGTTGCCAGCTAAAACTCTATAGTTCAAAGAAGAAGCCGTATCTAAACATGATCCAGAAGCGCAGACGTCTTCTCTGGGCCAAGGCTCATTTAAAATGGACTGTGGCAAAGTGGAAAACTGTTCTGTGGTCAGACGAATCAAAATTTGAAGTTCTTTATGGAAATCAGGGACGCCGTGTCATTCGGACTAAAGAGGAGAAGGACGACCCAAGTTATCATCAGCGCTCAGTTCAGAAGCCTGCATCTCTGATGGTATGGGGTTGCATTAGTGCGTGTGGCATGGGCAGCTTACACATCTGGAAAGACACCATCAATGCTGAAAGGTATATCCAGGTTCTAGAGCAACATATGCTCCCATCCAGATGACGTCTCTTTCAGGGAAGACCTTGCATTTTCCAACATGACAATGCCAAACCACATACTGCATCAATTACAGCATCATGGCTGCGTAGAAGAAGGGTCCGGGTACTGAACTGGCCAGCCTGCAGTCCAGATCTTTCACCCATAGAAAACATTTGGCACATTATAAAACGGAAGATACGACAAAAAAGACCTAAGACAGTTGAGCAACTAGAATCCTGCATTAGACAAGAATGGGTTAACATTCCTATCCCTAAACTTGAGCAACTTGTCTCCTCAGTCCCCAGACGTTTACAGACTGTTGTAAAGAGAAAAGGGGATGTCTCACAGTGGGAAACATGACCTTGTCCCAACTTTGAGATGTGTTGTTGTCATGAAATTTAAAAATCACCTAATTTTTCTCTTTAAATGATACATTTTCTCAGTTTAAACATTTGATATGTCATCTATGTTCTATTCTGAATAAAATATGGAATTTTGAAACTTCCACATCATTGCATTCCGTTTTTATTTACAATTTGTACTTTGTCCCAACTTTTTTGGAATCAGGGTTGTAATTATAAAGTGTTTTACAAACAGAAAAGCATCAAATACAATGTACGTCTGACTTTTTCCCTCTTGTAGTGTTCTCACATTGAAGGCCATTCACTGGAAAAAAAAATCTTTTAAACGATAGTTCTCACCTGAGTTCAGGTAAATTTAAATTAACTTCATATAAAAAAGTTACTGTTCTGCTTTATATGTGAGGCAGCCTGGGAAAACTCATCAGAAGTCATTGGAATTAATACAATAATTTTAAAAATAGTCAACAGAACTGACTGAATTAATCAAGAAGAAGAACAACAACTTTATTCATCACACACTTGTGAAATTCCTCTCTGCATTTAACCCATCTGAAGCAGTGAACACACACACATACCCAGAGCAGTGGGCAGCCATGCTAACAGCGCCCGCGGAGCAGTTGGGGGTTAGGTGCCTCGCTCAAGGGCACCTCAGCCCAAGGCCGTCCCATATTAACCTAACCGCATGTCTTTGGACTGTGGGGGAAACCGGAGCACCCGGAGGAAACCCACGCAGACACGGGGAGAACATGCAAACTCCACACAGAAAGGCCCTCGCCGGCCGCAGGGCTCGAACCCAGAACCTTCTTGCTGTGAGGCGACCGTGCTAACCACTACACCACCGTGCCACCCAACAATCAGTCGAGAAGAGAGACGCTGTAGTACAATACCACGAGTGACTTTTACTTCAGGTGATGAGCCCGAGACTGATGTAGATGATGCTGATAATCAAAACGATAACTTGGTTCCCATTGCAAACTTTACACAAATATAAACGGAGCTTTCCCTGCATTTTCTCCACAATTTGGTCCATTAGCCGGCTCTCCCCTCTCACCTGCCAGATAGCAACCTGTCAGTACATTTTTTCCTGCTTCTGCACACTTTTTTTTTGCAACTAAACGTCTTATCTGTAGTGTGCAGGTGAGCTGAATCATTTTCTGTGTAGAATCAATTCCAAAGTTTTGGGTTTGTCTCTTCAGGTGTGTTGGGGGAAAATGCTGCCTCAGGAATACGTCTGACAAGACGGAGATATCAAGGACCGTTCAAAACTGATTGAACTCTCATTTCCTGTCTTCTAAGATGCTGGTATCTTTAATGCTGCCTATTACCCATAAATCTATACGGCAGATCACTAAAGCAACAGAAAAAAAATAAAAAAAGATGGTGGACTGAACTTCACAGAAAAGCGATTTTGAATACAAACATTTTGGGGGCGGCATGGTGGTGTAGTGGTTATCACTGTTGCTTCAGGTTCAGGTTCGAGCCCGGTGGTCGGCGAGGGCCTTTCAGTGTGGAGTTTGCATGTTCTCCCCGTGTCCGCGTGGGTTTCCTCCGGGTGCTCCGGTTTCCCCCACAGTCCAAAGACATGCAGGTTAGGTTAACTGGTGACTCTAAGGTGGTGTTTACGTTAGACCATATCCGTCTCGTTTTCGTCGCGGATGCACTGTCCGTTCACATTAAAATGCCGGGAAACGACTCCACAGGCGGAACAACTTGAATCCGCCAGGGCCCACGTATTCAACCCATTACGTATCTGATCCGGTGCTGTGTAAACATTGAGGAACGAGGATACACTGTGCTGAGCTCTAGCCGACGTCGTCATTGGACAACGTCACTGTGACATCCACCTTCCTGATTCGCTGGCGTTGGTCATGCCACGTTGGTCATGTGACGCGACTGCTGAAAAACGGCGCGGACTTTCACTTCCTGCTATTTGTCCCGAATCACTGCTCGTGCACTTCACTCGCGCGCTGTGTGAGCTGCGCAGGGCCGGAGTGCGCACCCTCCAGAGGGCACTCGCTGTTCAGGGCGGAGTGATTTGGAGCGCAGGATGCCTGCGGAGCTGAGCGTATCCGTGTATTGGCGTTGCTGTGTGCACGCGAATCGTGTACTGGCGTTGCTGTTTGCACGCGAATTGTTTTAAAAACGTTAATCTGATGATCCGCTGATACGGTCTAATGTAAACACCACCTAAATTGACCGTAGGTGTGAATGTGAGTGTGAATGGTTGTCTGTGTCTATGTGTCAGCCCTGTGATGACCTGGTGACTTGTCCAGGGTGTACCCCGCCTTTCACCCATAGTCAGCTGGGATAGGATCCAGCTTGCCTGCGACCTTGTGGAACAGGATAAAGCGGCTAGAGATGATGGATGGATGGATGGATGGATGGATGGATGGTCACTGAAACTTAGCCGCCGCCTTCTTCATTATTCATCGTCTGACAGACCGACCGACATTTCTCTAACTCATGAGTACCAACCTTTACTCCAACCCATAGATCTCCTTGTAGCTTTCTGTTCAGGTTGTGTTCTGCCTTGAAATTGGGGATTTTGTTGTGCAGTGTCAGGATCAGACTACACAATATTTCTCTTACATGATGGCCAACATGTCAGATCAGGCACATCTTGGTCTTGGACTGGTAACACTACAAGTTTGACCCTGACCAATCATCATGTCATCAGAGAAGAGGAGGGTCAGGAAATTATCAATCATGGCTATCAAGGAACATGTCATAGGAGTTTGTCAAACTAGGGGAGAAAATACAAAAAATTCTGACATGCGAGACTTTTCGTCAGGATGTCTTGGGGTGTCCCAGATGCCATATCATTGAGCTTTGATTATGTCGCGCTACAAGGCTTGTTCAGGGGCGTAGCCAGGATTTTTCAAAGGGGGTCATACACTGACTGGCAGCCTGAGTACGTACCCGCAGGTTTGTAAATGAAAAAATACATTGAATACATTTGAGAAAATAACGCGGTCTTTGCATCTTTCTTTCATCTAATGTTGGGAGTTGTCGGACAATGATTAGGCCAAATCAGCTTTATCCGGTAGTGTATAGATAGCGGCTCGACATCTTACCCTAGTCAACCGATGCAGCTTGACCATGCTTTTTAGTGCAATCGTGTTGTGCTTGCACAGAACTGGGTTTTCGCGCCCAAAGCACAGGAAGTCCATACAAGGTTACAGAAACCCTAATGAGACTGAAGTGACAATCTAGTTTAAAACTAGATAGAACTCGACGCCAACGGCGTCGATGGGGATGCCTCCGCCCGGTGGACTACACGCCTTATTAAGTTGTGATTTGGGGATGGACATTTGACCTCACAGTAATCTTGACCTGGTGAAATTACCTGTATTAGCCTTGGAGATATTGTGTTCACAAGGTTTTCGGACAGACATTTGACCTCACAGTGACCTTGACCTTAGACCTTTTGATCTCAAAATCTAATCAGTTCATGGTTGTCCCAAAGCGCACAAATGGTGAAAGTTTGGTGAAATTCCTTTCATTAGCCTTTGAGATATTGTGTTCACAAGGTTTCGGGACGGATGGACGCACGCACGCACAGACAGACGGACAACCCGAAAACATAATGCCTCCTGCACCTTAAGGTGGCGGAGGCATAAAAAAAAAAAAAAAACAACAAAAAGTTTAAAAAATTACACTGGGCGCTTTTCTAATATTCTTATGCAGCTATTGAAAAAAAATTTACTTTCTGACAAAGAAGGGGTGTCACGGGCACCCCAGCTACACCCCTGTTGTTCATTGTGTAGTCTGATCCTATCCCACCATAAGGCATTTATGACTCGTCTCTGGGTTTCCATTTGTTAATGGTGTTTATGAGGTAAAGGAGTAGATCTGGAGGGTCCTCAGACAGTGTGTTTTGGTAAACTGGGATGTATGGATGCTGTCAGTCCCCACTCGCTTGCTCACTCGAGTTTGTTGACGGTGTAATGGCTGCTGCTTTATGTCCCGGGGCTCCCTCATGCCTGTGTTACCTTCTGGCTCTCCCCCTTTAGTTATGCTGTCATAGTTAGTTTTGCCGGAGTCCCTGCTTGTACTCAGTGCAATATGTATACTGTTCCTACTTATTCAGGTGACATTGGGCATACCTAACAACCTGTGTTTTCTCTCCCCCTCCAAAAAAAAATCTGTCCCTCTGAGTTACATGTCGGTCCTGAGATCGAGATGCTGACCTCTTCTGCTCCTCGGACCTGCCTGATCCATCCTGATGCCCTATGTCTGGTTGGAGTCTTATCGCATCGCTCCTGCGGAGGACGGCCCCATATGGACAGTTGAAAGTCACACTTGGAAGACGCTCTGGACTCTTACAGTAATGCTTTTATGGCTGAGGACTGCAGTTGTCATGAACAGTTTTGCACTCAAGTTTTCATCAATGAAACTGACTTTATGTTAAAACTGTTAATGTTATAAGTAGTCATGTCTGTTGTCGCCCAAATGAGGATGGGTTCCGTTACGAGTCTGGTTCCTCTCGACTCAAGGTTTCTTCCTCATGTCGTCTGAGGGGGTTTTTCCTTGCCACCGTCGCCACCGGCTTGCTCAGTGGGGATAGATTAGGGATAAAATTAGCTCATGTTTTAAATGGGTCATTCTCCTCAGAATGTGCAGTTTGTGTCCCAGCTGTTTTTTTTTTTATTAAATGAAGAGATTTCCTAATAAATGTGTGTGTGAAAATAAAGACAATTATGAAACTCTCCCTTGATAAGTGTTAGTTCTCGGACCCAGATTGAAAATTTTTTTAAATCCCCTCATCAGAGTAGTCTCACCAGCCTATTTTGGCTGTCCCCAGTCTTGGCTCCTGTCAAAAATCTTAGGATTTTTAAATTGAAAAGCGCATAAAGTTAATCCAAACACTATCATTTATCTAATATACTTCATTTCAGATAATATGTAGTCAGTTAAGTGTTAATTAGAACGAATTTCTTACATTGGGGGGTAAATTTTGCCCTGTCCCTCAATTCCAGTGTCATTCCTGTTACTCCTTTCATTCCTGTTACCAGCTCACTAAACTCTATGGTTAGGTTGGTTCTATAACTCGCCAATAGGAGGTCCACATTCATAGTTGACCTTGAAAGTTCAATGGAGGGAGCATTTGAAGGATAAAGCTGGAGAAAGGTAAGTTCTCGTGTTTTTTTTTTTGATGGTTATATCAATTAGCAGTCATTACTGTTATGCCCAGAACTTCACAGAGACAATAGAAAATGTGGTGGTAAATAAATAAAGTACATTATGGAAGTGCCCGCTCAAGGAAGCAAGTGACCAAGGATGCATGCATGTCTTGTAGTGCAGTGTAGCAGGGGATATGTGCAAAATTGTCATTCCTGTTACTGCCATTCCTGTTACCCTGCTCTGGATAACAGGAATGACACTAAGGTAACAGGAATGACATAAATGGGTGTTTATTGATTGTATCATCTGTAAGGCCATACTTTTTATGAGTTAATGTTTCTTGGACTTGCCACCAGACATGCTAGAGAGGTAAAGGCCAAAAATAAAATAAAATAAAATTTTCATGTGTTTTTTTAAAGCCAAGTTGGGCCTAGGTCTGCCTGTCATGATCCATGTGGTCTGGCTAGTAATAATGTTATTTTAGATTTTCAGAATAGCGGGCAATGGCTGGCAAAATCAGTCGTGCTGAGAAGCAGCATCTGTATAGACAGAGGCGTGATGCTGACCCCGAGAGACGAGCAGAGTATCTAGAGAAGGAAAAACAACGATACCAGAAAAATAAAGAAACAGGGAAGAAGAAATCAATCCATGACTTGTCATCACGAGAGCAACGTTGCCAGAGAAAGCAATGGCGCAGAAATCAGCAGAGTTGTCGACGTCGCCAGAAGGATGCCACAGTCGCTATGGATACACCACAGGTTGAACCTGTGCAGAAGGAACCATTTGCAGTTGACGAAGCCCGGGAATACGATGATCCTGCAGAGAAGGAGCGTGAGGACCTCGAGTTGCCAGAACCCGAAGATCTGCAGCTGGATGACTTCATTTTAGTCAGATTCAATACTAAAAAAACATATGTCTTGTATGCAGGACAGATCCAACGCATCTATGCAGCAGAAGATGAGGATGAATCATCATTTGATGTACGTTTCCTGAGACGCAAAACACCCAAAACATTCACTTTTGTGTTCCCTACGGTCGATGACATATCAGAGGTTCCTTATGAGGATATATTAGGGAGGCTGCCAAAGCCACTAGTTCATGGTGGAACAGCCAGGGTGGCTCGTCACCTCATATTTCCAGTAGATCTAGACTGCTATTCAGATGTTCTGCGTTAGCTTGTTTTGGAGCAAACTAGAATACCCCCACTTGATGTCTGACCAAGCTATCAGCCAATGGAAGGCTAAATTCCATCGATCTACAGGGGGTTGAAACATGTTAAGGTTTAAGTTTTATTTCTTGTTTCATGATTCGGTGGTTTGCCTGTTACTTCCTTAAGTGGTGCTATTTAAACTAATTCAGAAAGCCAGAAGTGGACTGGCACTGAGTTTTTGAAATTAAGTAATTTCACAGGACGGTGTTGCCAGTTGTTATTTTTTTTATTAAAAATCCAGAAGTGTTTGTTTTAGAGAATTTATTTGTGTTACCTGTTTCATATAGCTTGTGACAAGTTATTTTAATGAATAAATCTTTTATGTAAAATTGAATGGATTTTTTCCGCATTCGAACATTAACACCCAGATAGGAGAAAGCCAGCAAAATAACTGTTCCGATTCACTGTACCCTGGCTTCCCCTAACCTACAGCTGCAGTTACATTGTATTATCCCAAATTATGACTTGTCTGTCATTCACTGAGAAGCATTGCTAAATAATGTAATTATGTCATTCCTGTTACTGACAGTCGTTCCTGTTACCAAGTTGTCATCCCTGTTACCGCTTGGTTTTAAAGGTCTGATGACACGTTTTTGACATCTTTGGCGATGTTTTATAACAAAAAGTAATTCCCGATGATCCATATTTTAATTCACGAAGGCGCCTATTTTACAAGTTATGATAAAAAACGCGGCTATTTGGGCAAATTTGACAGGGCTGCAGCACCCAGGAGACGAATGAGGAGGAGGAGCTATATGACGTCAGCGAAAGAACCTTCCTCCTAACTTACCAGTTTGTTGTTGATGCGACAGGTGTTCAGTTTGTCATTATTTTATTTTTTTATATATATATATATATATATATATATATATATATATATATATATATATATATATATGAATGAATGGAGTGATTCCACGCTTTTGGGTACTGAAATGGGGACATGAACTTATTTTTAAAAATTCACCTAAAACCATTTCTTTTTTTTTTACCATCAGGTCACAAAACATGTAATCTTTAATGAATGATATGTTAAAAGATAACTTTAATTTTCCGAGATGTAATAAAAACATATTTATATGCCAAAGTCAGAACGTAACAGAAGTGTTGTGGACATATATATTCTCAATTTTAACAATGTAGAATTACTTTTTGAAACATAGGAAGGTGATGTTTTAGCAAATATAATTAATAAACATGTGTAGTAGAATAAACATACACATTCTTTCAATAAGATTAACATGGTATATAGCTCGATTGTAATTAATTTGTAACAGACGCGAGATGGACAATCGTAACAGAAGTAATGTAACAGACATCATTTTGGAACTCATAGGCTTGACTTTGGCATATAAATATGTTTTTATTACATCTCAGAAAATTAAAGTTATCTTTTAACATATCATTCATTAAAGATTACATGTTTTGTGACCTGATGGTAAAAAAAGAAATGGTTTTAGGTGAATAAGTTCATGTCCCCATTTCAGTACCCATAAGCGTGGAATCACTCATATATTAGTGCTGTCAAGCGATTAAAATATTTAATCGCGATTAATGTCGCGACTGTCATAGTTAACTCGCGATTAATCGCAATTTAATCACACATTTTTGTCACATGAAAAACCATTGTAATTCTCTTATCAGCATAAAAAAGTGAATGGGCTTGCTCACCGTTCGAACTACGGGGGTACTCGGGGGATCCGAGATCCCCTGAAACAGACATGAGATCCCTTGAAAACATGATTTGGGAAATGTTGGGGGGTCTCTAAAATATTGGCAAAATGATGCTTATTGACATAGCAATCGTGTGTAACGGGAAGTATTTGCATATCCGAAGTGAGCGCGTGATGGAGATCCGCGCTCTGAGACAAGCGCAAGCACCCCCCCAAGGGGAAAAAAGGGACCCCCCGAAAATATCGGCATAGTTCGAACACTGGTTATACCAATGTTTTTTTTTTTTACTGCAGAGAATAACACGTCTTGTCACAGCCACTGCAAAGTGGGGCTGGAGCCGCCGATGGGCAAACGAAACCTAAGCCGAGCACCGTGGCTCTTCGGGGGAGGGCAGAGGACTCTGGCTGTGCGGGGCGTGGCATTACAGTCTAGCTGCTATCGTTTTTCTAAGCAAAGTCTCTGTTCCAAGTTCCTGGCAGTTTCAAAAGCTTATGAAAAACCTACATCATGTCACAGAGCGTTAATCTTGCAATAAAAAAAAATTATCGCCGTTAAAATTGAGTCAAGTTAACGCGTTAATAACGCGACATTTTTGACAGCACTAATATATATATATTATAGTTATTATTATGCCTTCGCGTTGTGTTGCCGGCTTTTGCTCCAAAACCTACAAGGATGGGGTAAGTTTATTCAAGTTTCCCAGAGATCCCGAGCTGCATGCGAAGTGGGTGAAGCAAGTCAGGCGCACTCGTGACAAGTGGGAGCCCTCACCAACATCCGTCCTGTGCTCCTAACACTTCGATTTGGAATTTTTTGACACCCTTCCCAGCTTAAAAGAATCTCTTGGGTGTTCAGTTCAGCACAAACATGTGCTGCTACCATCAGCAGTGCCTACAGTATTCCGGAGGGGGTCTACTAGTAGCTATGCCGGATCCAGCAGTCGCCTGGGACAAGGCGACTCCTCCAAAGACAGTCCTCCTGTCAGAACATGTGTTGAGAAACGACATAAGATAAAGGTACGTAGAGCTATAGAGTGCTCTGACATGATGCTAAAAATAGTAACACTGCGGTCTGCGCGGCCATCTTGGAAGTCACTCGCTCCAGAGCGCTCATAGAGTACACATCATTGAGTACACATTCATGATAATCATAAATATAATCATAAAGTCGGCGTGATATCAGTCATGTATTTGCTTGTGAAAGCTTGCGGCTTTCATGTAACTGCTGCCTAGCAACGAGAGGCAAAGGGTAAAGAGGGTAGGCTATCATAGATTCTATTCGGAAGAGATCAACACATGATTGCTTAAAAATTAGGTATTTTAACAATTTGCATCTGTTTTGTGATCATCGTGACACTTGTGTGTTATATAGAACTGTATGTCTTATCAGCACATCGAGGATCTTCCACCGGAGGCTTTAGCAAGTACTCGTAGCAACACTACACTTTACCCTTTGCCATGCGTTGTTAGGGAACGGTAGCAAGTACCCCGATGACCGACTTCAAGAATATGTAGAAAAAATTTAGAAATTATACTTTCCAAAAGTCATCTAAGCTTAGTGTATTGCATTTCCATTTATATTGTAGGTTCTTGCTGATGTTTTTGCGGAGTATGACGCAGCTACTGAATCAGAAACTGCAGAGTTTGTATGTACTAGTTGTGAACATTCACATTATCATCAATCTCATTTATTTAAAATCAGATAAAATCATGCCATTATGATCACTGCTTAAAGTACCAGTATTTGGTTGTTCTTTTGTTCAGAGGAAGAGCTAGCACTAGAGAGTTCACCGGCGTTTTCATGCGCCATTTCCATTGAGTAGAACAGCCAGTGAACCGCAGCGTGTTCTTCCGCTGACGTCACAGCATGGCCGCGAGCCACAGACCCAGTTTTCTTGCGCTGTGCAATTAAAAGTTGGATATTCGCGTAACAACAGCTTCTTTTCACGTAATTATAACAGAAATCTAACATGTTTGCCATATTGTATAGTTTATTTAAGAAATTGCATAGAGTCATGTTTGCGTCATCAGCACTTTAACCCTCTCGCCAAGTCTGTCGTAATTGCCAACTATCATCACCTGAACAGAATCAGCCATCAGGCTAAAGGCCAATTTATGCTGACAACCCAGTCCTCGCAGATAGCGTCGCAGACAGTGTCTGCGTAGCCCCCCCACCTTCGCAGACGCTCTGCGCGCACCTCCCAAAAATTGTGACCACCGCAGAAGCCTCGCAGACAGCGCCGCAGACAAGAGGGCTCTGATTGGTCCACTCTACATCCGCTGTACACGCACTTCCGCTTTCCTACTTTCCCGGTTTGGTTTGTTTTCACAACCGGCATTTTTATAAACACGAGCGAAGATGGAGCAGCATGAAGAGCGGTTGACTGAGGAAGTACGTACATCTATACGACTCCAGTTCTAGTCATTATAAAAAAAAAGTTCTAGTCATTATAAGTAACCGGAGGATAAACACTCCACTAACCACACCCACCAACTACTCCTAGCGACTTCGCGCCCCCTTGCGTTGTGCCGGTGAATAACATCGCGCACGCCTATTATCCCCGCTCAACAATAAATTACAACTGTCTGTGAAAAGCTATCTGCGAAAGCCTTGTCGCAAGAGCATGCAGAGGCCTTAAGACCTTTTATCCTGTAGTGTTTTTTTCAGATTGGCCATAGTCCAACCATACAGGGCTAATACTTCACTTTCATTTTTGTGCAAAACTGGTATTGGGGCATAGTTAACTCAGCAATTTGCAGTATAGTGTTAAAATCACTTGAGTTTTGTCTTTAAAGGAACAGTCCACCGTATTTCCATAATGAAATATGCTCTTATCTGAATTGAGACGAGCTGCTCCGTACCTGTCCGAGCTTTGCGCGACCTCCCAGTCAGTCAGACGCAGTCAGACGCGCTGTCACTCCTGTTAGCAATGTAGCTAGGCTCAGTATGGCCAACGGTATATTTTGGGGCTGTAGTTAGATGCGACCAAACTCTTCCGCGTTTTTCCTGTTTACATAGGTTTATATGACCAGTGATATGAAACAAGTTCAGTTACACAAATTGAAACGTAGCGATTTTCTATGCTATGGAAAGTCCGCACTATAATGACAGGCGTACTAACACCTTCTGCGCGCTTCGGCAGCGCATTGATACGGAGCTCAGACATCAATGCGCTGCCGAAGCGCGCAGAAGGTGTTAGTACGCCTGTCATTATAGTGCGGACTTTCCATAGCATAGAAAATCGCTACGTTTCAATTTGTGTAACTGAACTTGTTTCATATCACTGCTCATATAAACCTATGTAAACAGGAAAAACGCGGAAGAGTTTGGTCGCATCTAACTACAGCCCCAAAAAATACCATTGGCCATGCTGAGCCTAGCTACATGGCTAACAGGAGTGACAGCGCGTCTGACTGACTGGGAGGTCGCGCAAAGCTCGGAGAGGTACGGAGCAGCTCGTCTCAATTCAGATAAGAGCATATTTCATTATGGAAGTACGGTGGACTGTTCCTTTAAATCTGTTGAAGGGGACCAAAAACAAATTTATGATATCTGTTTTAGAATATTGGTGCGCTATACGAACAAGCTTGAAAATGTTGTATCCTGCTCATGTCCAGTAACAGGAATGACCCAAAGTCACCTACGGTCACTTTTGAAACATCTGTGGGAAGACATACATAAATTATTGAGCACTGTTAATGACATGTTTAGATGTTCACATATCCTGTGAATAATGAGACATATACACTAGGGCAAAATACAGTATTTCTACTAACTGAACTGAAGCTTCAGTAAAAGAGATTGCACGTTTTGAGGAGAATGACCCAAATCATTCAAATTCTGTAAAGCTGCTTTGCGACAAATGTTTATTGTTAAGGGCGGCACGGTGGTGTAGTGGTTAGCGCTGTCGCCTCACAGCAAGAAGGTCCTGGGTTCGAGCCCCGGGGCCGGCGAGGGCCTTTCTGTGTGGAGTTTGCATGTTCTCCCCGTGTCCGCGTGGGTTTCCTCCGGGTGCTCCGGTTTCCCCCACAGTCCAAAGACATGCAGGTTAGGTTAACTGGTGACTCTAAATTGAGCGTAGG
Source organism: Neoarius graeffei (assembly GCF_027579695.1). Lineage (NCBI taxonomy): Eukaryota > Metazoa > Chordata > Actinopteri > Siluriformes > Ariidae > Neoarius > Neoarius graeffei. The sequence goes on from NC_083571.1 coordinate 80,507,020, forward strand.
TGTGAATGTGAGTGTGAATGGTTGTCTGTGTCTATGTGTCAGCCCTGTGATGACCTGGCGACTTGTCCAGGGTGTACCCCGCCTTTCGCCCGTAGTCAGCTGGGATAGGCTCCAGCTTGCCTGCGACCCTGTAGAAGGATAAAGCGGCTAGAGATAATGAGATGAGATGAGGTTTATTGTTAAAAGCGCTATACGAACAAACTTGAATTGACGTTCCACGGTCTGTGCTGTATATCTCAGAGACGAAGAAGAGGTTCGCTCTGAAACACAGCAGGCGTTTTTCTGTTTCATTCCTGAATCCTGACACACCTCACCCTTCAGGTTTTATCCCTTTTCCTGTACGGTATGCAATTCTAGGTTGAGCACACATCAGTAGTGTCTTCTACAGCGCAGAAATGTGCAGTTTATCAATCTTTATGGAGAAAAATATAAAATGTAGACTGTGAGGCTAATAAATATACTGTCCTGCTTGGAAGTGGAGGGTTTATTGATTACTTTGCAGGAGTTATTATCCACTTTGGCTGACTCAGTAAGCACACAAAAAAAAAAACATTTTTGACTTCTCAGCAGCAAGTGAACTCGGTTTGTATTTCTTTCTGATCAGCCTGGGCCAGTGTGGAGTGGGTCAGAGCTACTGGAGTGTAAGCCCGGTGCTGTGGTGGTCAGTATGGGGAGAAATGACTGACAGTAACTCGAGTGCATGCAGTCGGACTGTGCTGAAAGTGGAAAGCTGTTTCGAGTTTGCTCTGGATGGTTTGGGGATGTGGTTTACCTGAGCCGCGTCTGCCCCCACTGAGACGCCCATGTCGGCCAGGCCGGCCCGCAGCTCCGCTATGTCCACCTTCCCATCCTTATTCACGTCCAACCTGTCGAAAAGCGCCTCGAAGCTCTTGCTGGCCTCGTCGCTCAGACACCGAGCTTCGGTAAAAAACACTTTCTTCAGGGCCTGATACATTACAGCTGCTTTCACACACACACGAACAGCCTGACTGAGACAAAAACACGACCGCAGAGCTTTGTGGAGCTAATTCAGACAACTTCCTGGTCAGGAATGTCATCAACTCATCTGTTAGCTATATGCTAATGTGTGAAAGTGTAATCTGAGGCGGATATACTGATCAGTTAACGCGAATCGCCTTTAATCGGTGGTGTATCTCTCAGGACAGAAACAAGACACACCCAGCTAGATCCAACTACACACACACACACACACACACGCTTTACTACTTCCCCGAGTGTCGAATTACACCACCAGCCCACATTAACTCTTTCACTGCTCCTGTTTTTGGCCCAACTGGAACCCAACACTGGATGTTTTTGCTCTGTTCAGTCCCCACAGGGTTCCGCCGGCCTTTTTTATGATTGTTGCGGGGGTTTCCAAAAAATTGCGCTGAAAGTTTTGCGATTACATTGTGGGAGGAAGTGAAAGTTGCGAGAAATTATTGCGATTTTCTCTTTCTGGGGGCGAAGCTGCGCAGGCACCCATAGGGATTCTACTGTTTCTCATTATTATAGACCCTTTTCAGTCACGTGACCTTCGTAAACGCGACCACCATTTTGGACATGTAGCGGACTTCGGCTCGAATTGGTTTGAATGCGAGGAAGGCGACAAACGGAGAACATACAAGAAAAAAGGAGCGAGATGCAGAAAACACCTTCGCTATCCAGCGACGTAGGGCATTTACAGGGCGAGCAGAGGGAGAAATAACAACAGTAACGACACATTAGCAACGCCGTACAGAAATAACGGTTTATGGCACAGACCCTTTCGGTTCTCGCTCATCTAGCTGCTACAATGACTGCTTAGACTGCAACAATAATACCGAACACACATTTAAGTATCCGTCGTAAAGACGTGAAACTCGTCGAGTGACGAGTGTGTTCATTGATAAGCTAACACAATCTAAAAGTAGACATATGCCGCTTTTCCACTACAAACGCGGCTGAGCCGTGCCGTGCCGAGTCGAGCTGAGCGGGGCTGTTGGAGTTGCATTTCGACTACAACCGCGCTGAACCGTGCTGGCTGGAAGTGGGTGGACACATTGGGTGGAGTTAGCGAAAGTGGGTGGACGTCATGTGATGTCGTTAAGCAGCGCAAACAGTGACATCAGTGACAGTGGCGGAACAAGTCAGAGCCGGGCCGGGAGCGGGGCAAATGACCGGGCATTTTATTAAAGCTTATCATAACATCATTTTAGGCTACAAAATGTCCGCAACTGCGGTGTTTACCAATTTCAACACTACCGGGTGCAACTATGTTATTTAGTACATCAAGTCCTTCAAACGAACATGTAACTCAGAAACAAAAAACATTAGGATACTGTACATGGCTCATAATAAAACATCAATAGCCTATACTGCGCACATTATTTGAAGGGCATACGAATGAGCGCTCAGAGGTTGCAACGGTGACAGGAAGAGTCAGAAATAAAAGGAGGGCGGTGCAAACCTCACTGAATGCACTGTGTTTACCAATTTCAACACTCCGGGGTGCAACTATGTTATGGCCCTTTTCCACTACCCTTTTTCAGCTCACTTCAGCTCGCTTCAGCTCACTTCAGCCCGACACGGCTCGCGTTTCGACTACCAAAAACCAGCACGACTCAGCTCGTTTCAGCCCTGCTTAGCCCCTAAAACTCGCACCATTTTGGGGTAGGGCTGAAGCGAGCCAAACCGAGCCGACTGAGGTTGGGGGCGTGAGCAGACACTCCCCTGTGCACTGATTGGTGAGGAGGAGTGTCCTCACATGCCCACACACGCCCCGCGAGCGCGCTGGGATCTGTAAACACTGCAAACCCGGAAGGAGAATAATTATAAATTACGAGAATTTCTGAAGCCTTATGCGCCTCGCCTCATCTATACGCTCTTGCCAGTATCTGTCCGCGTTGTCGGTGACAACAAGCCACAGCACCGAGACCAGCAACACTAACGACTCCATGTCATCCATGTTTATTGTTTACTATTCGGGTCGTGAGACTACCGCTTAAAAGATCACTGAATCAGTGACATACAGAGCATCGTGGACGAGTTCGCGGAGCGCAAGGCTCGTCGTCTGCCCTTCAAATAATGCGCGCAGTAGGCTATTGATGTTTTATTATGAGCCATGTGCAGTATGTCGCCGAATGTTTTTTTTGTTTCTGAGTTACAAGTTCGTTTGAAGGACTTGATGTACTAAATAACATAGTTGCACCCCGGAGTGTTGAAATTGGTAAACACAGTGCATTCAGTGAGGTTTGCACCGCCCTCCTTTTATTTCTGACTCTTCCTGTCACCACTCTGAGCGCTCATTCGTATGCCCTTCAAATAATGTGCGCAGTATAGGCTATTGATGTTTTATTATGAGCCATGTACAGTATCCTAATGTTTTTTGTTTCTGAGTTACATGTTCGTTTGAAGGACTTGATGTACTAAATAACATAGTTGCACCCGGTAGTGTTGAAATTGGTAAACACCGCAGTTGCGGACATTTTGTAGCCTAAAATGATGTTATGATAAGCTTTAATAAAGGGCCCGGTCATTTGCCCCGCCCCCGGCCCGGCTCTGACTTGTTCCGCCACTGTCACTGATGTCACTGTTTGCGCTGCTTAACGACATCACATGACGTCCACCCACTTTCGCTAACTCCACCCAATGTGTCCACCCACTTCCAGCCAGCACGGTTCAGCGCGGTTGTAGTCGAAATGCAACTCCAACAGCCCCGCTCAGCTCGACTCGGCACGGCACGGCTCAGCCGCGTTTGTAGTGGAAAAGCGGCATTAGTTTGTACATTAAGTCCTTCAAACGAACATGTAACTCAGAAACAAAAAAACATTAGGCGACATACTGTACATGGCTCATAATAAAACATCAATAGCCTACTGCGCGCATTATTTGAAGGGCATACGGCGAGCCTTGCGCTCCGCGAACTCGTCCACGATGCTCTGTATGTCACTGATTCAGTGAGCTTTTAAGCGGTAGTCTCACGACCCGAATAGTAAACAATAAACATGGAGGACATGGAGTCGTTAGTGTTGCTGGTCTTGGTGCTGTGGCTTGTTGTCACCGACAACGCCAACAGATAATGGCAAGAGCGTATAGATGAGGCGAGGCGCATAAGGCTTCAGAAATTCTCGTAATTCTTCTTCTTCCGGGTTTGCGGTGTTTACAGATCCCAGCGCGCTCGCGGGGCGTGTGTGGGCATGTGAGGACACTCCTCCTCACCAATCAGTGCACAGGGGAGTGTCTGCTCACGCCCCCAACCTCAGTCGGCACGGTTTGGCTCGCTTCAGCCCCACTCCAAAACCGTGCGAGTTTTAGGGGCTAAGCAGGGCTGAAACGAGCTGAGTCGTGCTGGTTTTTGGTAGTCGAAACGCGAGCCGTGTCGGGCTGAAGTGAGCTGAAGCGAGCTGAAGTGAGCTGAAAAAGGGTAGTGGAAAAGGGCCAATACAGTACCATCACACTGCCCTGGCGCTGTGTACAGTTTACCTTCTATGGTTTGTGCACTCGCTAGTTGCCATTACCTTCTCCAACCGTTGTTAGAGATTACAGGGAACGGCCTGGATTTAAGAGACAAATACATGTTCCTCTTGTTTTGAACACTTAGCCCATGTTTACATTAGACCGTATCAGCGGATCATCAGATTAACGTTTTTAAAAGCGATTAGTGTGCACACAGCAACACCAATACACGATTCGTCTGCACACAGCAACACCAATACACGGATCCGCTCGGCTCCGCAGGCATCCTGCGCTCCAAATCACTCCTCCCTGAACAGCGAGTGCCCTCTGGAGGGTGCGCACTCCGGCCCTGCGCAGCTCACACAGCGCGCGAGTGAAGTGCACGAGCCACGATTCGGGACTGAGCCGCTGTGTGTGTGATCCCAGCGCAGATCACTTACCACTCGCAAGTGGAAGGATGGCAAGCCTAAAGACAATCGGTTTTTTTTTTTTTTTTGTTACATAGTCAAGAGAGGTGTCAGATCACTGGATCCAGTGTAAATAGCTGCCGGAGCCAACGCCCGAGGTTCCGGAGCGCGCTCCGGCTTGCTCCCCCTCAAATTAAGCGCTGTTTGTAGGACACTGCCTCTGATCTGTCCTACAGTCTACCAACAGCAAAGGAACACAACGCTAGCTAATGTCGTTAGCTAATAGCTACTACAGAAGAACAGAGGTTACAATGGGGTTATTTTAGCCTATTTGGTTACACACTCGCCACCACAGAATGTTAACAGCAATGTAATGCCTTTTCTGGCTAATTTTATTCGTCTTACCTCCAACAAAGTGGTCACTACACAAGCGCTGGTATGCCGAGGGCTGCCAATCTGTTAATGGCCGCTATCCATCTTCTCCGTCGGGATCTGATAAAATGATAACCCTTGCCTTGTTTGTTGATGGTTACTACATCCAGGTGCACAACAATATAGTGGCATGATGGAAGTCTTGCTGAAAATAAACACTTTCTTTGCTGCCGTTCCTCAATGCTGGCTGTGGTAAACTACTGGTAGTACACGTCCAAAATGGCGGCCGCGTTTGTCGTGACGTCACGTGAAAAGGGTCCATAGACCCCTTCGCATGTTTGAAACAAACCGACCGTTGCCAGGATGCGCGCGCAGCCTGGACTCAGAAACAATGGCGCTGCCCATAGACCGGCATTATGAGCGGTCAGATTATGCCAAACAATTGTCGTTACAAGATCGAGAATGCTACATAAATAATGCTGAGTTCATGTGCTATGGGAAGATGATATTTTCCAGTTGGGAAGTGGTATTTACCAGTGTGTTGTGTTCACATGCTTTTGTCGTTGACAAATTAAAGATGGTGGACCAGACTCAAGTTAGCAATAGTTATGGCCCTTTTCCACTACCCTTTTTCAGCTCGACACGGCTCGCGTTTCGACTACTTCAGAACAGCACGACTCAGCTCGCTTCAGCCCTGCTTAGCACCCAAAACTCGCACAGTTTTGGAGTAGGGCTGAAGCGAGCCAAACCGAGCCGAGTGGGGCTGGGGGCGTGAGCAGACACTCCCCTGTGCACTGATTGGTGAGGAGGAGTGTCCTCACACGCCCACACACGCCCCGCGAGCACGCTGGGATCTGCAAACCCGGAAGAAGAAGAATTATGAGGATTTCTGAAGCCTTATGCGTCTCGCCTCATCTATAGACCCTTTTCAGTCACGTGACCTTCGTAAACGCGACCGCCATTTTGGACATGTAGTGGACTTCGGCTCGAATCAGTTTGAATGCGAGGAAGGCGACAAACGAAAAACATAAAAGAAAAAGGAGCGAGATGCAGAAAACACCTTCACTATCCAGCGACGTAGGGCATTTACAGGGCGAGCAGAGGGAGAGGTATTTGCAAAAATTGAGGTTAGCAGGCTTAGAGAACGACGTTTACCTGCTTCCACCAGGATTGTTCACTGACGTACGGAAGTACACAAAGCCCTAGTCTTTACCTGACTTCGGCCCACATGATCTGTATACCTATGTCGTTAAAAACCCATCGCCATACACGTACACGCCAACGTCCGAGGTTCCGGAGCGCGCTCCGGCTTGCTCCGGGAGTGCTCCGTCCGAGGTTCCGGAGCGCGCTCCGGCTTGCTCCAGGAGTGCTCTGTCTGAGGTTCCGGAGCGCGCTCCGGCTTGCTCCCCCTCAAATTAAGCAGCGCGCTCTGGCTTGCTCGCCCTCAAATTAAGCAGCGCGCTCCGGCTTGCTCCGGAGCAAGCCGGCGCGCGCTGCTTAATTTGATGGGGAGCAAGCCGGAGCACGCTCCAGAACCTCGGCCGGAACACTCCGGGAGCAAGCCGGCGCGCGCTGCTTAATTTGATGGGGAGCAAGCCGGAGCGCGCTCCAGAACCTCGGCCGGAACACTCCGGGAGCAAGCCGGCGTGCGCTGCTTAATTTGATGGGGAGCAAGCCGGAGCGCGCTCCGGAACCTTGGCCGGAACACTCCGGGAGCAAGCTGGCGCGCGCTGCTTAATTTGAGGGCGAGCAAGCCAGAGCGCGCTGCTTAATTCTCGGACGTTGGCTCCGGCAGCTATTTACACTGGATCCGATGTAAATAGCTGCCGGATCATAATTACAGTAAACTAGTAAATCCAGTAAAGGAAAAACTTGAGACTGAAAGGTTTTAACAGTCATCCAAATGACTGAACGTAAACATTGCTACAGTAACATACCAGCTATGATGTTGTTGACATTAGCTAGTCAACAATAGCTACTACAGAAGAACAAAGAGGTTACAATGGGTTATTTTAGCCTATTTGGTTACACACTCGCCGCCACAGAATGTTAACAGCAATGTAATGCCTTTTCTGGCTAATTTTATTCGTCTTACCTCCAACAAAGTGGTCACTACACAAGCGTTGGTATGCCGAGGGCTGCCAATCTGTTAATGGCCGCTATCCATCTTCTCCGTCGGGATCTGATAAAATGATAAACCTTGCCTTGTTTGTTGATGGTTACTACATCCAGGTGCACAACAATATGGTGGCATGATGGAAGTCTTGCTGAAAATAAACACTTTCTTTGCTGCCGTTCCTCAATGTTGGCTGTGGTAAACTACTGGTAGTACATGTCCAAAATGGCGGCCGCGTTTGTCGTGACGTCACGTGAAAAGGGTCCATACGCTCTTGCCAGTATCTGTTGGCTATGTCGGTGACAACAAGCCACAGCACCAAGACCAGCAACACTAACGACTCCATGTCCTCCATGTTTATTGTTTACTCTCCGGGTCGTGAGACTACCGCTTAAAAGGTCACTGATGTCACTGTTTGCGCCGCTTAACGACATCACGTGACGTCCACCCACTTTCGCTAACTCCACCCAATGTGTCCACCCACTTCCAGCCAGCACGGTTCAGCGCGGTTGTAGTCGAAATGCAACTCCAATAGCCCCGCTCAGCTCGACTCAGCCCGGCACGGCTCAGCCCAACTCAGCCGCATTTGTAGTGGAAAAGCGGCATTAGTTAGCTATCGTTAGCAATAGCGTCTGCTCTGGATAGGTAAAAACAAACCATAACAACACATTTTTAAAGGAAACGGATTTCTAACGTATTATATTACACTTGTTAACGACGCAACATTGCATAGACACAAAAAACTACCCACTAGTACTAGTAAAAAAAACCTTTAGTAGCGTACAATGCTTAACATTCAAGTGTCTTGTACCGCTCGCCACCATGTTGAAAAGGTTAAAGTTCATCTCATCTCGGCAACTCGTGTATCAAAATTTTCTACGAGTTGCCCAGTGGAAAATACCACAAGAGGGGGCGTTCATGTGTGCTTTCCATGTCGGCGTTTGGTATTTACCATAATTCCCATAGCACATGAACGCTGCATAAGTTAACTCTAACAAGTGGACATCGCCTACCGGATCCGCATTTAATTAAAGAGCGGACGGACGATGTTAGTAAGTTCCCTGGTATACAATGGCCAGATATATACTCGTACCTTATTGACAAGACTTCAGTGTACACCCACGAAAAACTTCGTGCCTTCAAGTCTTTAGACGCATATGATTATGTTATGTGCGGGCATGTACAACTTGATTAACAATGGGACATTCATATTCATTTTGTTTTAATCAAATTATGCCAGTGATGTGATGGCAATGTGGCTTTAGCTACAACAGCAAATACCAACACTAAACAGCAATTTGCAGGAGGTAATGGCATGAAAGGAATGATAGTGTAAAGGCAGGGGTGTAGTGGGCGTGGTACGCAGGGGTACGCCGTCCACCCACTTCTCCCGAGGTGACAATTCCCCTGCTGGAAATTGTGAGAGGATGCAGTGCGCGAAGCAATTCGGTCACGCATGTTTGCTGGCCGTGAATGTGTGACCTGCTATGACGCTATAATGATTATGTGTGTGCTTGAGACAGCAGCCCCTCCCCTCTCTGCTCTCTCACTGGCCCCAGTCGGCATGGCGACGGGCCTGAGCAGGAGCGCCGAGTCACACAAGATCTTGTCAGTTTTCTGCTGTTTTTTGCTCAGGAGCAGGCCTCGAACAACGACGAATAACTCGAAAACGAAAGCAGCTATTCACAAAATTCTTTCACAGTGAGTGCTACAAGGGTCTCCTGAATACACTGATGTAATTTTTTTGTCTGTAGTCTTAAAAGTGAGGACACTAGAGCGAGTTAAAAATGAGTGACTTTTCTGTCACGTTCATAATGGGTGTCAATGAGGGGTGTCACGCAGACACGGGGAGAACATGCAAACTCCGCACTGAAAGGCCCTCGCCGGCCACGGGGCTCGAACCCGGACCTTCTTGCTGTGAGGCGACAGCGCTAACCACTACACCACTGTGCCGGCAGCATTATCTTTATATTATATATACATTATATATAATATATATTATAAGGTGTTTATGGGAAGGGTGTAATCTTTGGGGGGGGTTGTTTGTTTGTTTGTTTGTTTGTTATGTGTTATTTATATTGAGTTGTCTGTCTTGTAAGTTTTTTTTCTTTTTCTTTGTTTTATTGTTGAGCATTGTAATGCAGTGTATGAGTCCAAGACAAATTTCCCTTTGGGATAATAAAGTATATATCAATCAATCAATCAATCAATCAATCAATCATGTACCTTAAAATCATACACAAAAACAGAAAAACTTTTGACTTGACTTTATTGATCAAGAGACCATTATGTTTACATTTTTACATGCAAATGTGCACTTTTTCCTTTCGTTTTCTCCAGTAAGGAAGGACTTGATGTCATAGGTCTTTGTTTTTGAAATGTTTGAAAGTATATCAAACTTGTTTTCAACATTCTGTCTTGTGATTTTGTAAATGCATCACACTGTTGTGTACATACAGTATGAGTAAACTTTAAGGAGTATATTTCCAGTATATAAATAGTAAGTTACAAGTAATATGCCAAGCAAACTTAAAGTATAACAAGTAAACTAGTGAAATAACCAACATTTATAACAGTATACTTAAAGTATACAATAAACTAAAAATAGGGACTCGAAGTATATAACTAGTACAATGGCAGTATATCGATAAGTGTACTTGTGGTATACTTTAAGCATACGAGAGGGATATACCAAGTACATTGACAGTATATAGATGAGTGTACTTGTTGTATACTTTAAAGTGTACTTTTGCAAACTTAAAATGAACTTTAAAGTATACTGTTATAAACTTGAAATGTTCCAATTTAGTCAGAAAAAGTATTAAATTTGTATACTTTCTAGTACACTAAAAGTACATGGTCTGTAGTATACTTGCTATACTTATACTTAAGCATACTTAATAAGTATACTACTTTTTGCTAAGGGCTGCCATCTCATGCGTCATATAAAGCTTTTATTGTCTTGAGGAAAAAACTAGTCATATCAGTAGTTTAAGATTAAACTAGTTTTAATTAGGAGCTGCCAAGCTGTTGTTCTGTATTTTGAGAAAGTTATAGCAATATAATCTCACACTATTTCATCAAAAAGTAGCCTCCTTCCAGTTCACAGTAACAGGGTGGAGATTATGTGGGGAAAATTATCTAAACATACTGTATATTCAGTAACACAGTACATCTGTGTTATCAGCTTTAAAAACTAATCCACAGCCAGGGGAAATTTAAGTCTGTGTGTGTATGTATAAATAAATAATCCTTGTAATAAATTTAGGAGTTGTACTGCTACTACTACATTTCTACTACTACACTTTTTGCTACTGTGACATTTCTACTCCTACTACTGCTAATGCTGCACTTCTACAAGACCAGCTACAACACTTCTACAGTAATTCTATTATTGCTACTGCTATGTTTCTACTTCTACTACAACATTTCTACTATGGCTACTGCGACTACAACGCTTCTCCTACTGCTACTACACTTCTATGGCTACTGCGACTACAACGCTTCTACTACTGCTACTACAACACTTCTACTACTGCTACTACACTTCTACTATGGCTACTGCGACTACTACACTTCTAATTCTACTATTGTTACTACTACATTTCTACTTCTACCATAGCTACTGCTACACTTCTATGACTACTACTATGGCTACTGCTACTACTACGCTTCTACTATGGCTACTGCTACTAGTACGCTTCTACTTCTACTACTGCTACTACACTTCTACTATGGCTGTAGCATTGTTTTTGTGTATACACCAAAACTACGGATAAGGAGATTTAGGGTTGGGTTAATTATCGCTTGTGGAGTCACAATGGAAGTCTTTCACAATATCACAAACAACATATTTATGGGTTTTAGTACGATTATGGATCATCAATATTGTATTTCGAGCATTATTTTGTAGATCAAACGCAGCACACACACCAAACATTTTCCAAATCGAATTTACAATTTCGATGCCGGAAGTGCAAATTGGGAGTTTCGTTAACCGGATTTGTAAATCCAATATATACACAAAAACGGTTTAACATGGCTACTGCTACTACTACACTTCTACATCTACATTTTTACTTCTACTACTACTACCATACTTCTACTATGGCTACTGTTTCTACTGCTACTGTTGCTACTACTACATTTCTACATCTGCTATTACTACTGCTACTACTAGGTTTCTAATGGTCCTACTACACTTCTAATATTGCTACTACTATGCTTCTACTTCTACTATTACTACTATGTTGTTTCATGGTTTCTGTCTCATACTGATTACATAGACTATCCCTGTCAACCCATAGACTTTTGGACAGACTTGAAATGCTGTCTGTTTTTTTCCACTTCCAATGACTGAAATAGTCATGTTATGACTCATCTGTTCCATGGCAACATGGAAGGGCGGATGTGTTCAAAATGTACAAATGTAGGCTTGTGGTTCTGCTTCAGGGGTCTCTGTAACATAGCCATGGATTTATGTGGTGATGAGGACCAACCTCTAACTAAGTGAACTAAGTTAATAGGTCTAGTTGTAGTTTTAATTGACAAGCATAAATAATACCCCCTTGGCTCAAACTAATTTCTGTGGGTGAAGAGGTCAGAAATGAAAATCTCACATGGCTCCAACAAATAAATGCTTTTTGATGGTACAAATTTTCCTAGTGTTACTCATAATTCATTAATTCATTCATACCATGTCATTAATTCATTTGGTCACTCATCTTCAATAACCATTTTACAGGGCAGGGTCACTGTGCAGTTCATCCCAGTAATATTGGGCACCAGGCCTGGCTCCAGGTCCAGCCAGGGAGATGGGAAAATTATATAAATATATATTATATATTCTAAATATGCCCTGTGATGGCCTGGTGACTTGTCCAGGGTGTACCCCGCCTTTCGCCTGTAGTCAGCTGGGATAGGCTCCAGCTTGCCTGCAACCCTGTAGAACAGGATAAAGTGGCTACAGATAATGAGATGAGATATTCTAAATATCTTAATATAATGCATATTCTTGTCATAACACAAAATGTTCTCCCTCTTGGATGGGTGCACTAGTCTTCTCATTGAGTGGGCCAGGCCCACCCTGGCCCCCTGTAGAACCTGGCCTGTTGAGCACAACATGGGAGAATTCACCCCACGTCAATGTTCATACACCCACTAAGACCTCAGGACAATTTAGCTTAGCCAGTATGCCTACCTGCATATTTTTTGGACAATAGGAGGAAACCAGAGAATCCAGAGGAAGCCGACATGAACATGAGGAGAACATGCAAGACAATACCCTAAGTTCAAGATTAAAGTATAGACCCTGGAGTTGTGAGGCAGCAGTGATACTCATCCTCACCACCGTGCCACCTGCCTCATTTTTGATGAGTTGAAATCAAAAAGGGGGTCCGTGTCATTTTATTTGAACTCTGATTGGGGTTTCCTCCTGCCTCTAAAAACACATGTCGGTGATAAGGTCCTCTGTAGTATGTGTGTGTATGTGTGTGTGTGTCAAGGCCTAGGGGACACCTTGGCAATAAAGGAAGACGAAGACGTGCGCACAATTAATTACATTTATTTAAACAACAAAAATAATCATAAAGAGAGAAAAAAAGAGCAGCTGCCTGGATGTTAGAAGCCGAGCCAAAAAGAAAACAAAGGAGCCTCCCCTGGAACGTCAGCAGGGCGCTACTTATTGAGGTATTTCACCTGACGTCACAGGGTCACGTGATGCCCCGGTGTCCGCCATTTTGAACGTCAAGCTAGCTAATGTCAACAACAGTAGCTGGTATGTTACTGTAGCAATGTTTACGTTCAGTCATTTGGATGACTGTTAAAACCTTTCAGCCTCAAGTTTTTCCTTTACTGGATTTACTAGTTTACTGAGCTAGCGCGCTCGGGCAAGCTGGGAGCTAGCGTGCGCTAGCCCGCCGGCGGCCGGCGCGCGCTAGCTCCCAGCTTGCCCGAGCGCGCTAGCTCAGTAAACTAGTAAATACAGTAAAGGAAAAACTTGAGACTGAAAGGTTTTAACAGTCATCCAAATGACTGAACGTAAACATTGCTACAGTAACATACCAGCTACTGTTGTTGACATTAGCTAGTGCTAACAGCTAGCTGCTAGTGCACTGCTACAACTACACCGACCCTAATAATGCAGTTCTTGGTCATTGCCTGGTAACAGCAAATTTATAACGGGCCATGTCTCAACAGACTAAGAAGTTATTTCAGTGACATTTAATAACATTTTGTTTATCCTGAGGACCGAAAGTAAATGAAAATGTGAACAAACCTTAGCTGTAATAAGATGGCGACCACCGGCTCCAGGGACGACCCACTGATGCAGGCATGTTACCCAGCCTGACACAAAATATTTTTAGGCATCCAAACTCTTATACGCTTTCAGATCAATACCTCTGTATGGCGATGGGTTTTTAACGACATAGGTATACAGATCATGTGGGCCGAAGTCAGGTAAAGACGAGGGCTTCGTGTACTTCCGTACGTCAGTGAACAATCCTGGTGGAAGCAGGTAAACGTCGTTCTCTAAGCCTGCTAACCTCAATTTTTGCAAATACCTCTCCCTCTGCTCGCCCTGTAAATGCCCTACGTCGCTGGATAGTGAAGGTGTTTTCTGCATCTCGCTCCTTTTTCTTTTATGTTTTTCGTTTGTCGCCTTCCTCGCATTCAAACTGATTCGAGCCATGCCGTCCAAAATGGCAGCATCACATGACTTGGTCACGTGGGTGAAAAACCTCAATAGGAAGGCAACACTGCGCACCGGCCGATTAGATGTTAAGACGACACACCCACAGCTGCAATACCTGTAGTAAAAACTGAGAACAATTACTAGTAGCCCGCTAGGGCCGTCACAGTGTGTGTGTGTGTGTGTTGTGTAAAAAAACATTCTATATACACAGTACTGTGTAAAGGTCTAGGCACATGTAAAGAAATGCTGTAGACGAAAAATTGCTTAAAAAATGAAATTAAATGCTTCAACATTAAAAAAAATACTATAAACAGCAGTAAGCCATAATAAATGAAAGAAAGTCAGTATTTGGTGTGAGACGAGCCTTTGCTTTAAAAAAAAAACGTAGTCTTTGGTACAGTGAGTGCAGTTTGATAAGGAAATGATCTGTAGGTTTTACTGAGCGTCTTGCAGAAGCAGCCCCAGTTCTTCTGGACACTTTGACTGTCACACTCGCGTCTTCATTTTGCACCAAAACCCAGCAGCCTTCATTATGTTTTCTTTTTTAATCTGAATAGTGCTCTCTTATGTACAGTAATATGCTGCTCATATGCAAAAAAATTTTTTTCTGTAACATTTAATTTTGTGCTGGAAAACGAACATTTGGACTCTAAAATGTTTTTGTACCGACTCGATAATGTAGAAGTCATCAAATAGAAATCTAGAACAAAGTTTATATGAAAAAAATAGGGTGCCTAAGACTTTTGCACAGTACTGTGTGTGTGCATCCCATAGTCAGCTGGGATCGGCTTCAGCTTGCCCACAGCCCTGCACAGGATAAACGGTTACGGATAATGGATGGCTGTTTTACTGGGAATTTTTTTAAAGTATCTACTTGTAAATTTGGTATTTGGTTACTGGATTATGTGCAATAGTTATATGCGGCAGTTATATTGACTTAAGCCAGTGGAATGAAATTTTGTTCAAATGTGCATTCTGAATGTACAGATGAATGACAATAAAGTTATCTATCTATCTATCTATCTATCTATCTATCTATCTATCTATCTATCTATCTATCTATCTATCTATCTATCTATCTATCTATCTATCAAGCATATTTTTCATATAAGCTACATCCGGGACATGGAGAACCAAAACCGTGACATAAATCTCTGTACAGGTGGTCGTCGACTTACGACTGCGTTTGGTTACGACTGACCGGTTGTAAACCGATCTGGTCGTAAGTTGGCCTATGTTAAATGAACGTAAGTATATTGTGATGTGTAATGATATTGTAATCATCTTAAAGTCTTATTTTATCAACATTTTCTTATTTCATTACCTTGGCTCATTATTTGGTTTAAGTCAAACACTGCATACTACACTGCGCACAGTACAATTCGTTTAATATGTGCAAAACAAAAAATACAAAATACAGGTATGAAAAATAAAAAACATTTTAGTTTGAAACATACCAAAATACGAATGTAAAACATAGCAAAATACAAAACTTAGTGACCGTTGGCATCACTGGTGCTTGGCTGTGGGTCGTCTACGTCATCATCAGCTGTTGCAGCGCTCGGGCTGGCGGGAGGATTTGCTCGTTTCATAAATCAGGAGCTGGGGCGGAAACTGTATGACGGAGTGCGCGAGGGAGCGCGAGAGAGACTGCGCATGTGCCTGGAGCTGGGGCGGAAACTGTTGTACGCGGCGAGAGGCGCTGCCGGGAGCTGGGGCGGAAACTGTTGTACGCTCAGCTAGCTCAGCTGGGAAACACTTACCAGTCATAACCAGACAGTTGTAAAGTCGATCGGTCGTAAGTCGCCTAGGTTGTAAGTCGACGACTACCTGTACATCACTCGTGGGGAAATCAATGAATTGTCTGGATAAATTTGGTTCCTTTTTTTGTGAATGTGTCTATATAATAAAAGAAAATCACACATTGTCTTGAAGATATGAAGTTTACCTTCTCGTGTTGAAAAACTTGCATTTTTCATACCAAATACATTGCGGCTCTGCATGACATATTTAAATAAGATTGGCTGGCTTTTATTTCGTGGTACAGTGCCTTGAAAAAGTATTCATCCCCCTTGGTGTTTGTCCTGTTTTTTCGCATTACAAGCTGGAATTAAAATGGATTTTTGGAGGGTTAGCACCATTTGATTTACACAACATGCCTACCAATTTAAAGGTGTACATTGCTTTTTCATTGTGACACAAGCAATAATTAAGATGAAAAAACAGAAACCTGGACTGTGCATAAGTATCCCCCCCCCCCCCCCCCCCCAAAAAAAAAAGTCAATACTTTATAGAGCCACCTTTTGCTACAATTACAGCTGCAAGTCTCTTGGGGTATGTCTCTATTAGCTTAGCACATCTAGCCACTGGGATTTTTGCCCATTCCTCAAGGCAAAACTGCTCCAACTCCTTCAAGTTATGCCACAGATTCTCAATTGGATTGAGGTGTGGGCTTTGACTAGACCATTCCAAGACATTTAAATGTTTCCCTTTAAACCACTCCAGCGTAGCTTTAGCAGTATGTTTAGGGTCATTGTCCTGCTGTAATGTGAACCTTCATTCCAGTCTCAAACCTCTGGCTGACTCAAACAGGTTTTCCTCCAGAATTGCCCTGTATTTAGTGCCATCCATCTTTCCTTCAGTCCTGACCAGCTTTCCTGTCCCTGCAGATGAAAAACATCCCCACAGCATGATGCTGCCACCAACATGCTTCACTGTAGGAATGTTGTTCTCAGGGTGTTGGGTTTGCGCCACACGCGACGTTTCCCATGATGGCCAAAAAGTTCAATTTTTGTCTCATTTGACCAGAGAATCTTCTTCTTCTATGTGTTTGGGGAGTCTGCCATGTGATGTTGGGCAAACTCCAAATGTGATTTTTTTAAGCAATGATTTTTTTTTTGACCACTCTTCCATAAAGCCCGGCTCTGTGGAGTGTATGGTTTAAAGTGGTCCTATGGACAGATACTCCCATCTCCGCTGTGGATCTTTGCACCTCCCTCAGCATTATTATTGGTGTCTTTGTTGCATCTCTGATTAATGCCCTCCTTGCCTGGTCTGTGAGTTTTGGTGGGCGCCCTTCTCTTGTCAGATTTGTAGTGGTGCCATATTCTTTCCATTTTGCTATAATGGATTTAATGGTGCTCCCTGGGATATTCAAAGTTTGGGATATTTTTTATAACCCAACCCTGATCTATACTTTTTCACAACTTTGTCTCTGACCTGTTTGGAGGCTCCTTGGTTTTCATGTTGCTTGCTTAGTCGTGTTGCAGAGTCAGGGTCCTTCCAGAACAGGTTGATTTATACAGACATCATGTGACTGATCATGTGACACTTCGATTGCACACAGGTGGATCTTAATCAACTAATTATGTGACTTATGAAGGGAATTGGTTGGACCAGCTCTTATTTAGGGGTTTCATACGAAAGGGGGTGAATACCTACGCACACTCCAGATTTCTGGTTTTTCATCTTAATTATTGCTTGTGTCACAATAAAAAAGCAATGTGCACCTTTAAAGTGGTAGGCATGTTGTGTTAATCAAATGGTGCTAACCCAACCCAAAATCCATTTTAATTCCAGCTTGTAATGCAACAAAACAGGACAAACACCAAGAGGGATGAATACTTTTGCAAGGCACTGTATATCAGATATATTCCATTCAGCTAGCATGATATCGAATGAGTCGAAGACGAGTTCAATATCATGCTAGCTGAATGGAACCTATCTGATATACCACGAAATAAAAGCCATTATTATTATTATTATTATTATTATTCATACACATTAGATTGAACAATTATAGCAACAACAATTCTATCTTCCATATTTAAAAAAAGCAAATCTGCCGGCCATGTTTTTTTTACAAATTGTCACAGCAACTCACTAGCATGGAAGTTTTACGTCTCTGATGTGTGATATCATGTTGTCTTGACAACCATGCAATATCGTAAATCATATTCAACGCTCATTCTCCATTGGGTAGAGTGACGTATAATACAGGTAGGATAAGCGATATGCTAACAATATTGCATGCTATCAAACCAAATGAATGAAACATGCTAGAAGGGAATAGAATACGTGATGTTATTCCATTGAAAAAGGCAAGACAAGGCAAGGCAAGTTTATTTATATAGCACATTTCATACACAGTGGCAGTTCAATGCGCTTTACAGAAGTAAAAGCAAAACAGTAAACAATAGAAAATAAAATTACATAAAATAAATGGGGAAGAAAAATAATAAGAATTAAACAATAGTAAAAATAAAATAATAAAATGAAGTAAAAGTTCAGTAAAAAAAAACAGCAGAATAAAATAGAATAAAAGTTAAGTAAAGTTTAAAACATGCAGAGACTGTAAAAGTTAAGAAAGTTTAAAACGTAAAGATGACAATATTAATCAGTTAGCAGAAAGCATCTGAAAACAGCTTGGTCTTTAGTCTAGATTTGAAGCTGCCAACAGCAGGAGTATTTTTAATGTCCTCTGGGAGTTGGTTCCATAGCTGTACTGCATAGTAGCTAAAAGCTGCTTCACCACACTTTGTTTTAACAACAGGTTTTACCAGTAAATTTTGCTGCTGCGATCTGGTAGATCTGATCGGGTTAGGCCGCTGCAACATATCAGAGAGGTAATTGGGCCCTGTACCATTTAGAGATTTGTACACCAGCAGCAATGCTTTAAAGTCAATTCTGTAGCTTACTGGAAGCCAGTGAAGGGACCTTAGAATTGGAGTAATGTGCTCTGTTCTTTTTGTTCGTGTGAGAACCCTAGCCGCTGCATTTTGAACCAGCTGAAGTCGTTTGATGGTCTTTTTTGGCAGGCCTGTGAAAAGGCCATTGCAGTAATCAACCCTACTAGAGATGAAGGCATGTATTAGTTTTTCCAGATCATTTTTTGACATAAGTCCTCTTAGTTTGGAAATGTTTTTTAGGCGATAAAATGCCTATTTAGTGATTGCTTTCATGTGACTGTCAAAGTTTAGCTCGCTGTCAATGAAAACACCAAGATTTTTAACCATATCTTTTGTTTTAATCCCCTTTGTGTCAAGAATAGTGGTAATCCTGAGTCTATCATCTTTTTTTCCCAAATAGAATTCCTTCTGTTTTATCTGTGTTCAGCTGAAGAAAATTTTGTGACATCCAGTTGTTGATTTGATCGATACACTGGTAGAGACATTCAAGGGGGGCATAATCATTAGGTGATAGAGCAAAATAAATTTGGGTGTCATCTGCATAGCAGTGATACAAAATTGAGTTGTTCTTGATAATTTGTCCAAGTGGGAGCATATAAAGGTTGAATAGTAATGGTCCAAGAATCGACCCCTTGGGGACACCACAGGTCAAGGACATTGACGCTGAGGTACAATTTCCCATGGTAACAAAGAAGCTTCTATCTTTTAAGTATGATTTTAACCAATTGATAACTTTACCAGTCAACCCAACCCAGTGTTCAAGTCGATATAGCAGTATGTTGTGATCAACAGTATCAAAAGCTGCACTGAAGTGTCCTGTATGTATAAAAATTCTGATATTTCACTCCGATGACGCCACTCCCAGTGTTTTCCTGTTGACTAGGCACACATTTTCAAAATGGAGGACCAGTTCTAAATGAAAATTCTTTTGATTAATTTGCATATTTATTTTGTGGATCCATCCATCCATTTTGGCATACCACTACAGTGATGTGGCCACTCTGACGGCTTCAGCCATCAGTCTCTTGGGAACATTACAGTAGTGGTTTCCCTTTGCCTTCTACTGGATTATAATAGAGGTTTTCTCCTCTCAACAATTCACACACGCACATAGACAATTTAGAGCCACCAATTAACCTAATCTGCATGTCTTTGGACTGTGGGGGAAAACCGGAGCACCCGGAGGAAACCCACACAGACACGGGGAGAACATGCAAACTCCACACAGAAAGGCCCCCATCGGCCACTGGGCTCGAACCCAGAACCTTGCTGTGAGGCAACAGTGCTAACCACTACACTACCATGCTGCTATTTTGTGGATATGTCCGGATAATATAAAGAACATTATACGGTGGTGTGAAGCTATGAAGTTTATCTTCTCATGCTGAAAATATTTTCACTCATTTGCTTCGCTCACTCATGAGTATATTTACCCCTTGAAGATAAACTTCATGTCTTCATGCAATCGTGTAATAGCCTCTCTCTCTCTCTCTCTCTCTCTCTCTATATATATATATATATATATATATATATATATATATATATATATATATATATATATATATACAGAGAGAGAGAGACAGACAGACATGTTACTGGATATCGTCAAGTCAAGTTTGTTTGTATAGCGCTTTTAACAATAGACATTGTCCCAAAGCAGCTTTACAGAATCTGAATGACCCAAAACATGAGCCAATTTTATCCCTAATCTATCCCCATCCTCACATGGACAACAACAGACAACATGACTATAACATTAACAGTTTTAACATGAAGTCAGTTTCGTTGATGTTATAAACTCTTCATTAATGGAAACTTGAGCGCAAAACTGTTCATGACAACTGCAGTCCCACAGTTAGCAAGCCAACTGTAGTCCTCAGCCATAAAAGCATTACTGTAAGAGTCCAGAGTGTCCTCCAAGTGTGACTTTCAACTGTCTGTATGGGGCCATCCTCCACAGGAGCGATGCGATGAGACTCCAACCAGACACAGGGCACCAGGGTGGATCAGGCAGGTCCAAGGAGCAGAAGAGGTCAGCATCTCGATCCCAGGACTGACATGTAACTCAGAGGGACAGATTGGGGGGGAGAAATAAATATCTTAATGAATATCCAGTAGCATACGGGGCTGCAAAAGTAGGTATACAGTAAGGATTATTCCAGTATTACCAGAATTATAATAGTGGTGCAAGGTATAATTTAATGCTAGAATTTGTTTTTTTCATTACTGTATACCTACTTTTGCAGCCCCTGTATATATATATATATATATATATATATATATATATATATATACACACACACACACACACACACACATCCATCCATCCATTATCTCTAGCCGCTTATCCTGTCCTACAGGGTCGCAGGCAAGCTGGAGCCTATCCCAGCTGACTACGGGCGAAAGGCGGGGTACACCCTGGACAAGTCGCCAGGTCATCACAGGGCTGACACATAGACACAGACAACCATTCACACTCACATTCACACCTACGCTCAATTTAGAGTCACCAGTTAACCTAACCTGCATGTCTTTGGACTGTGGGGGAAACCGGAGCACCCGGAGGAAACCCACGCGGACACGGGGAGAACATGCAAACTCCGCACAGAAAGGCCCTCGTCGGCCGCTGGGCTCGAACCCAGGACCTTCTTGCTGTGAGGCAACAGTGCTAACCACTACACCACCATGCCACCCCTCTCTCTCTCTCTCTATCTATCTATCTATCTATCTATCTATCTATCTATCTATCTATCTATCTATCTATCTATCTATCTATATATGGTGGGGTTATTAGGGAACATTGGTTAAAGCAGAATAACATCCTACAATGGGGAAAACTTGTTTGAATTTCACTTCAAACTTATTTGTATATTTTCTGAATAAAGAAGGGAAATACTAAATAATAAACCCATTAAAGTGATTAACATTTTAGAAGGAAACTGAGTAAAAGAATGGGTTTGTTAACATGTTCATTAACAAGCTATCCCAAACTGCTCCATATTACACTTTTTCACTGTTATATTAGCATTAGCCTTACAGTATGTACCCTGCACTGCTTTTCTATCGTTTATTATATAAAATGGTCTGTACATGGCTTGAACATAAGTCCATATGTTCATTAAAATATCCAGCAACATGTCCACTGCTCATATGAGAACAGGCAGGAACCAGGTCAGACGGAATTATTAAAGGAGATTCAAAACTTTCTTCTAAAGAAAAAGAATGAACGGATCTGCCGTTAGGAAGAGTGAAACTGTCGTGAGTGCAACATTTTGCGACAGTTCCCGTCGCTTGGCGGCATTAAGCATATTGATGCCTGCATGCTAGCTCTGTTTACGTAGGTACATGTGCAGCTAGTTAGTTGTTTTTTTAAAGAAACAATCAAAAAAGTACATCGAGCTTTACCTTCATGTGAACTGTAGTCAAGATGGGAAAGCCGAAAAAGAAGAGTAAGTGATTCTGAATGTCGGAAAAACAACAAACAAACAAACCTAGCTGGCTAGCTGATACAAGTTTTGCAGTTGTTAACGTAAATTATGTCAGTGATTAGTTCATGCTTTGTAAGTTTTATTAAATCATATTTACATTATTAAATATGGTTTGGTGGGAAGTCAACTGGCTGAGAAAGTCCCTCATTGAAACTGTATATCTCTATATGAGAGAGAGTTTATAGAGATATAGAGAACTATCTCATATGAGAGAGATGTGTAGTGAATTGAAGTTATTCATCTCTCTCTCTCTCATATATATATATATATATATATATATATATATATATATATATGAGAGAGAGAGAGATATGTATAGTGAATTGAAGTTATTCATCTCTCTCTCATATATATATATATATATATATATATATATATATATATATATATATGAGTGATTCCACGCTTATGGGTACTGAAATGGGGACATGAACTTATTTTTAAAAATTCACCTAAAACCATTTCTTTTTTTTTACCATCAGGTCACAAAACATGTAATCTTTAATGAATGCTATGTTAAAAGATAACTTTAATTTTCTGAGATGTAATAAAAACATATTTATATGCCAAAGTCAGAACGTAACAGAAGTGTTGTGGACATATATATTCTCAATTTTAACAATGTAGAATTACTTTTTGAAACATAGGAAGGTGATGTTTTAGCAAATATAATTAATAAACATGTGTAGTAGAATAAACATACACATTCTTTCAATAAGATTAACATGGTATATAGCTAGATTGTAATTCATTTGTAACAGACGCGAGATGGACAATCGTAAGAGAAGTAATGTAACAGACATCATTTTGGAACTCATAGGCTTGACTTTGGCATATAAATATGTTTTTATTACATCTCAGAAAATTAAAGTTATCTTTTAACATATCATTCATTAAAGATTACATGTTTTGTGACCTGATGGTAAAAAAAGAAATGGTTTTAGGTGAATAAGTTCATGTCCCCATTTCAGTACCCATAAGCGTGGAATCACTCATATATATAAAATGAGAGAGAGAGAGATGTATAGTGAATTGAAGTTATTCGTGTCTCTGATCTCATCAGGTGATCTTAGCCGGGCTGAACTGATGATGATGACGATTGCAGACGTAATCAAACAGTTGGTTGAGGCTCATGAGCAGGGCAAGGATATCAACCTTAACAAGTAAGTGAAGTCCAAAAAAATGTGGCATGCAAATTCCTAATATGCACAAAAGAGAAGCAAACAGTAGGCTATACTGAGAATTTCTCCTGAAGATGTTTTAGGGAAGAAGGAGATGAGAGAGGATGAGAACCTAGTGATTATACAGGTGCTGGTCATATAATTAGAATATCATGAAAAAGTTGATTTATTTCAGTAATTCCATTCAAAAAGTGAAACTAGTATATTATATTCATTCATTACACACAGACTGATATATTTCAAATGTTTACTTCTTTTAATGTTGATGATTATAACTGAGGGTGGCACGGTGGTGTAGTGGTTAGCGCTGTCGCCTCACAGCAAGAAGGTCCGGGTTCGAGCCCCGTGGCCGGCGAGGGCCTTTCTGTGTGGAGTTTGCATGTTCTCCCCGTGTCCGCGTGGGTTTCCTCCGGGTGCTCCGGTTTCCCCCACAGTCCACAGACATGCAGGTTAGGTTAACTGGTGACTCTAAATTGACCGTAGGTGTGAATGTGAGTGTGAATGGTTGTCTGTGTCTATGTGTCAGCCCTGTGATGACCTGGCGACTTGTCCAGGGTGTACCCCGCCTTTCGCCCGTAGTCAGCTGGGATAGGCTCCAGCTTGCCTGCGACCCTGTAGAAGGATAAAGTGGCTAGAGACAATGAGATGAGATGAGAAAATTAGAATATTGTGAAAAGGTTCAATATTGAAGACACCTGGTGCCACACTCTAATCAGCTAATTAACTCAAAACATCTGCAAAGGCCTTTAAATGGTCTCTCAGTCTAGTTCTGTAGGCGACACAATCATGGGGAAGACTGCTGACTTGACAGTTGTCCAAAAGACGACCACTGACACCTTGCACAAGGAGGGCAAGACACAAAAGGTCATTGCTAAAGAGGCTGGCTGTTCACAGAGCTCTGTGTCCAAGCACATTAATAGAGAGGCAAAGGGAAGGAAAAGATGTGGTAGAAAAAAAGTGTATAAGGGATAACCGCACCCTGGAGAGGATTGTGAAACAAAACCCATTCAAAAACGTGAGGGAGATTTGCAAAGAGTGGACTGCAGCTGGAGTCAGTGCTTCAAGAACCACCACGCACAGACGTATGCAAGACATGGGTTTCAGCTGTCGCATTCCTTGTGTCAAGCCACTCTTGAACAAGAGACAGCATCAGAAGCGTCTTGGCTGGGCTAAAGACAAAAAGGACTGGACCGCTGCTGAGTGGTCCAAAGTTATGTTCTCTGATGAAAGTAAATTTTGCATTTCCTTTAGAAATCAAAGTCCCAGAGTCTGGAGGAAGAGAGGAGAGGCACAGAATCCACGTTGCTTGAGGTCTAGTGTAAAGTTTCCACAGTCAGTGATGGTTTGGGGTGCCATGTCATCTGTTGGTGTTGGTCCACTGTGTTTTCTGAGGTCCAAGGTCAACGCAGCCGTCTACCAGGAAGTCTTAGAGCACTTCATGCTTCCTGCTGCTGACCAACTTTATGGAGATGCAGATTTCATTTTCCAACAGGACTTGGCACCTGCACACAGTGCCAAAGCTACCAGTACCTGGTTTAAGGACCATGGTATCCCTGTACTTAATTGGCCAGCAAACTCGCCTGACCTTAACCCCATAGAAAATCTATGGGGTATTGTGAAGAGGAAGATGCGATACGCCAGACCCAACAATGCAGAAGAGCTGAAGGCCACTATCAGAGCAACCTGGGCTCTCATAACACCTGAGCAGTGCCACAGACTGATGGACTCCATGCCACGCCGCATTGCTGCAGTAATTCAGGCAAAAGGAGCCCCAACTAATGGCCCTTTTCCACTACCCTTTTTCAGCTCACTTCAGCTCGCTTCAGCTCACTTCAGCCCGACACGGCTCGCGTTTCGACTACCAAAAACCAGCACGACTCAGCTCGTTTCAGCCCTGCTTAGCCCCTAAAACTCGCACGGTTTTGGAGTGGGGCTGAAGCGAGCCAAACCGTGCCGAGTGAGGCTGGGGGCGTGAGCAGACACTCCCCTGTGCACTGATTGGTGAGGAGGCGTGTCCTCACATGCCCACACACGCCCCGCGAGCGCGCTGGGATCTGTAAACACCGCAAACCCGGAAGAAGAATAATTACGAATTACAAGAATTTCTGAAGCCTTATGCGCCTCGCCTCATCTATACGCTCTTGCCAGTATCTGTCCGCGTTGTCGGTGACAACAAGCCACAGCACCAAGACCAGCAACACTAACGACTCCATGTCCTCCATGTTTATTGTTTACTATTCGGGTCGTGAGACTACCGCTTAAAAGATCACTGAATCAGTGACATACAGAGCATCGTGGACGAGTTCGCGGAGCGCAAGGCTCGTCGTATGCCCTTCAAATAATGCGCGCAGTAGGCTATTGATGTTTTATTATGAGCCATGTACAGTATGTCGCCTAATGTTTTTTTGTTTCTGAGTTACATGTTCGTTTGAAGGACTTAATGTACAAAATAACATAGTTGCACCCCGTAGTGTTGAAATCGGTAAACACAGTGCATTCAGTGAGGTTTGCACCGCCCTCCTTTTATTTCTGACTCTTCCTGTCACCGTTGCAACCTCTGAGCGCTCATTCGTATGCCCTTCAAATAATGTGTGCAGTATAGGCTATTGATGTTTTATTATGAGCCATGTACAGTATCCTAATGTTTTTTGTTTCTGAGTTACATGTTCGTTTGAAGGACTTGATGTACTAAATAACATAGTTGCACCCGGTAGTGTTGAAATTGGTAAACACCGCAGTTGCGGACATTTTGTAGCCTAAAATGATGTTATGATAAGCTTTAATAAAGGGCCCGGTCATTTGCCCCGCCCCCGGCCCGGCTCTGACTTGTTCCGCCACTGTCACTGATGTCACTGTTTGCGCTGCTTAACGACATCACGTGACGTCCACCCACTTTCACTAAC
Organism: Neoarius graeffei; assembly: GCF_027579695.1. NCBI lineage: Eukaryota > Metazoa > Chordata > Actinopteri > Siluriformes > Ariidae > Neoarius > Neoarius graeffei. The sequence goes on from NC_083571.1 coordinate 80,533,306, forward strand.
TCCACCCAATGTGTCCACCCACTTCCAGCCAGCACGGTTCAGCGCGGTTGTAGTCGAAATGCAACTCCAACAGCCCCGCTCAGCTCGACTCAGCTCGACTCGGCACGGCACGGCTCAGCCGCGTTTGTAGTGGAAAAGCGGCATAAGTATTGAGTGCTGTACATGCTCATACTTTTCATGTTCATACTTTTCAGTTGGCCAACATTTCTAAAAATCCTTTTTTTTGTATTGGTCTTAAGTAGTAATCTAATTTTCCGAGATACTGAATTTGGGATTTTCATTAGTTGTCAGTTATAATCTCATCTCATCTCATTATCTCTAGCCGCTTTATCCTGTTCTACAGGGTCGCAGGCAAGCTGGAGCCTATCCCAGCTGACTACGGGCGAAAGGCGGGGTACACCCTGGACAAGTCGCCAGGTCATCACAGGGCTGACACATAGACACAGACAACCATTCACACTCACATTCACACCTACGGTCAATTTAGAGTCACCAGTTAACCTAACCTGCATGTCTTTGGACTGTGGAGGAAACCGGAGCACCCGGAGGAAACCCACGCGGACACGGGGAGAACATGCAAACTCCACACAGAAAGGCCCTCGCCGGCCACGGGGCTCGAACCCGGACCTTCTTGCTGTGAGGCAACAGCGCTAACCACTACACCACCGTGCCGCCCCTATTCTAATTTTCTGAGATACTGAATTTGGGGTTTTCATTAGTTGTCAGTTATAATCATCAAAATAAAAAGAAATAAACACTTGAAATATATCAGTCTGTGTGTAATGAATGAATATAATATACAAGTTTCACTTTTTGAATGGAATTACTGAAATAAATCAACTTTTTCATGATATTCTAATTATATGACCAGCACCTGTATGCAGTTCTATACGACTAAACAGAGCACTGACTAAGATATATTAATATATGCCGTATATATAATTCATTATTAAATCATTTGTACAGCCAATAACACCATGCTACATATTACGCCTTGGTCATACTACAGCTTGCGATGCATTTGCGAATACTTGATGAAAAATTGGTCGCATCGCCACCAATCGTGTGATGCATGGCGAATGTTCTCCGAGCTTCACAAGTTGTTTTTTGTTGTCTCCGTCTCTTGAGTGGCCAAAAACGTTGCGAAAAATTTCAGTGTATGCACTGAAATTTGATGCCAATGTTCTCGTCGACAAACTAAGTGGTGAATACTCGCAGATGGGCTCGGGGAACCTTTGTCGAGCCTCTTGAGATGTATTTGTCTCGAATCAATGTCCCTGATGCTTGTGGGAGCCTCATCAACACAGCAGCCCAGCATAACCTAACCTTCACTGACACTTGAAAAGTGCATTTACATTCAGGGATCCTTTGGAGTGTGTTGTGTGTGCACTTGGGACCCAGTCGTTATTTGAGTGCAATCAGCATGTGCGTATAAGGACACTGTTTTCATCGAGCCTTTGTGAAGTATTCTGTCAGGTATGCGGCAGTAGATGGATGTAAGTGCAGGAAGAGTGTTTATTAGCAGGCGTGACATTTATTTACAGAAATAAAACGTGAGGCAAGGTCAGAGTAGCAAAACGCAAACGAAACCAAAACATAAAGCAGAGTATTTAACCAGAGTTATAAACATGGCTACAGTGCTCAGCGTAAATGAGTACACCCCCTTTGAAAAGTAACATTTTAAACAATATCTCAATGAACACAAACAATTTCCCAAATGTTGACGAGACAAAGTTTAATATAACATCTGTTTAACTTCTAACGTGAAAGTAAGGTTAATAATATAACTTAGATTACGCATTTTTTCAGTTTTACTCAAATTAGGGTGGTGCAAAAATGAGTACACCCCACTGAAAGTCTGGAGCAAAGCTAAATTGTCGACTACAAATGTCTAATTTAACAAGAATACAATCAGAGGTGAGTGTAATTAGTCATTACACAGGTGTCCAGCAGACAGTTGACTATAAAACGGTGTTACTTAAAGAAAACCCCTTCCCATTTCATGCTGTCAGCAATGGTACCACATGGAAGAGAAATGACACAAGACATATCTCATCTCATATCTCATCTCATCATATCATCTGTAGCCGCTTTATCCTTCTACAGGGTCGCAGGCAAGCTGGAGCCTATCCCGGCTGACTACGGGCGAAAGGCGGGGTACACCCTGGACAAGTCGCCAGGTCATCACAGGGCTGACACAAGACCTGAGAAAGAAAATAATTTCTTTACACCACAAAGGTGAAGGCTACAAGAAGATCAACAAAGCTTTACTTATCAGTCAAAATACTGTAGCAAAAGTGGTACAAAAATTTAAGAAAGATGGAACTGCAGCCATCTCACAGAGACGTCCAGGTCGTCCACGGAAGTTAACACCTCGACAGGAGCGTCTTCTGATGAGAAGGGTTGAAGAAAATCAGCATGCAAGTTCACTGCAGTTATCTAAAGAAGTAGAAAGCCAAACTGGGGTGACTATTTCCCGTGACACAATACGGCGTACACTGCGGAGGAATGGCATGCATGGATGCCGTCCACGAAAGAAGCCTCTCCTAAAGCCCAGGCACAAAAAAGCCTGCCTCGAGTTTGCCAGGGCCCATGCTGACAAAGATGAAGACTACTGGGACTCTATACTCTGGAGTGATGAGACCAAGATAAATGTTTTTGGAACTGATGGCTTCAAAACTGTATGGCGTCGCAAAGGTAAGGAATACAAAGAAAAATGCATGGTGCCTACAGTGAAACATGGTGGTGGCAGTGTCCTTATGTGGGGCTGCATGAGTGCTGCTGGTGTCGGGGAGCTGCATTTCATTGATGGCATCATGAATTCACAGATGTATTGCTCTATACTGAACGAGAAGATGCTATCATCACTCCGTGCCCTTGGTCATCATGCACTTTTCCAACATGACTAAACACACATCTAAGGCCACTGTTGGATTTCTGAAGAACAGGGTGAAAGTGATTCAGTGGCCAAGTACGTCTCCTGATCTGAACCCAATCGAACACCTTTGGGGAATTCTGAAGAGACAAGTTGAGCATCACTCTCCATCCAGCATCCAGTCGCTAAAAGAGGTCATTGTTGAAGAATGGAAAAAGATTGATGTTGCAAAATGTCGCCAACTTGTTCATTCCATGCCTAGAAGACTTGGTGCTGTCATTAAAAATCATGGAGGCCATACAAAGTACTAGATGCAGTAGTTTTTGTTGTAGGGTGTACTCATTTTTGCACCACCCTCATTTGAGTAAAACTGAAAAATGCGTAATCTAAGGCCCAATCCCAATTCTAATTTCTACCCCTACCCCTCCGCCTTCCCCTTGGCCCTTCCCCTTGAAACTGAGCTACAAGGGATAGGGCTTGAAATTCAACCCTTACGTATTGGGATAGCCCTTCAACGATCGCATACGTCATCGCGTACCTCCGTCAGCGTTTACGTTAGCAAAACGCGACGCGTCATTGGCTGCGACCAGCCGCTACAGTCAGAGCCAGAAATCTCTGCTGGCAGGGTGTGATTTGTTAACTAACACCACTGAATGGGATATCTTTGGCGCTTCGTGCACCACATCCGACAGAATGAGGTGTCAGAACACTCATGTAAACAATAAAAGCGAGAATAACAGAACAAAACATACGCAGTAAAGCAACCGAAAACAATACTCACTCCCAAAGCTTTTTAGCAGCAGCTTGGATTTCAGAAATCGCTGCTCATTCTCAGCTCGAAAGCGAATCAAGCGGCGTGTTTCCTCTGGATAACAACTTAAAACACGTAAATAATGGAGAAAATACATTTATGACAATCTTTCGCCGCGGGAACCGCCATCTTTCTGAAATCCGCATGAAATCTCGCTGAAATCCGCATGGCATTGTGGGAAATCACTCAAACCCCTTCGTTCGGAGTCTGCTCCAGGAAAATCTCCGTTTGGAGGGGTACAGAAGCCCTACCCCTTCCCCTACCCCTCCGCGTTAACTGGGATTGGGATGCCCCTACCCCTTCACGTGAACGCGCAAAATGGAGGGGAAGGGCTAAGGGGTTGGTCCAAGGGGTGAAATGGGATTCGGCCTATGTTATATTATTAACCTTACTTTCACGTTATAAGTTAAACAGATGTTAGATTAAACTTTGTCTTGTCAGCATTTTGGAAATTGTTTGTGTTCATTGAGATATTGTTTAAAATGTTACTTTTCAAAGGGGGTGTACTCATTTACGCTGAGCGCTGTGTATTGCTGTGCATCATCTCCCAAACGCCTCATTATCATCCATAACCCATCGCAAAGCATTGCGAGCTGTAGTGTGACTGTAGCTTTAATGAGACTCTCACCTTCTGCTCACCCATGAAGAGGAGGATGACCAAGATGATGATGATGAGCAAAATTGGTTCAAACAAGAACCGTTAAGGCCAATTTATGCTGACAACCCAGTCCTCGCAGATAGCGTCGCAGACAGTGTCTGTGTAGCCCCCCACCTTCGCAGACGCTCTGCGCGCACCTCCCCAAAATTGTGACCACCGCAGAAGCCTCGCAGACAGCGCCGCAGACAAGAGGGCTCTGATTGGTCCACTCTACATCCGCTGTACACGCACTTCTGCTTCCCTACTTTCCCGGTTTGTTTTGTTTTCACGACCGGCATTTTTAAAAACACGAGCGAAGATGGAGCAGCACGAAGAGCGGTTGATTGAGGAAGTACATACATCTATACGACTCCAGTTCTAGTCATTATAAGTAACCGGAGGATAAACACTCCACTAACCACACCCACCAACTACTCCTAGCGACTTCGCGCCCCCTTGCGTTGTGGCGGTGAATAACATCGCGCACGCCTATTATCCCCGCTCAACGATAAATTACAACTGTCTGCGAAAAGCTATCTGCGAAAGCCTTGTCGCAAGAGCATGCAGAGGCCTTTAGAATCACGACTGTATGCTTATTTGTTGAGGTGATTTATATATATATTTTTAAATGTAGGGAATAATACACAACAAACTGTGCTGTTAGAAGAAAATGATGCACGCCTGGGTGGTGTGATGCAGCACAACGTGCAACAGATTTGTCATGAAGACGGCCCTTTCCCGATCCCCTGAAGTGCTTTATTTTCATATACCAGCACTGTCTAAAGTGTGCTTAATACCACAGTGATTTACCAAAATTGATAATGTTTAATTTATTAATGAACAACACAAATTTTGATGGTTTAGCGTTAAATATAATGCTGTTGAATGTCCAAGACACAAGTTAGTTCCTGTACTCTCCTCCATTATAGCTGTGATAAGCAGTCATTCTCTCTCTGAAAATGCAGCCTGTCATATTACTTTTTTTTTAAAAGTTTTTTTGGGCTTTTTTCACCTTTAATTGGATAGGACAGTGTAGAGACAGGAAATGAGCTGGAGAGAGATGGGGAGGGATCGGGAAATGACCTCGGGTCAGAATCGAACCCGGGTCCCCAGATTTATGGTATGGCGCCTTAGTCGACTGAGCCACGACGCCCCAGCCTGTCATATTACTGATAAACCAGAAAACGCAAACTCCCCTGTCATGAAGACTTGTCCATGCTGGGAAACACTGACTGTTACAAAGCATTTACAACCAAGACTCATCTCATCTCATTATCTCTAGCCGCTTTATCCTTCTACAGGGTTGCAGGCAAGCTGGAGCCTATCCCAGCTGACTACGGGCGAAAGGCGGGGTACACCCTGGACAAGTCGCCAGGTTACAACCGAGACTCCTTTTGTAAATCCTAAATAAATATCCCCTGACAAAAATATCACCACATCAGTGATTATACATTGTACTTTATTAAACAGAAACACATTTGAAAAAAAATCTGTTTATTATTAGTCTTAGGTTATGCAGAATGCCTGTCAGACAAGTCCCTGTGAATGAGTTGTTGCTATAGAAACGATAACATTTTAGAATGATCGCATTCATATAAATCTATTCATGTGATAGCTGGAATGACTGTCCTAGCCGTACTGTTGTACTTTAAATAATGCATGCCTTTGGACGAATCAGCTTCGAGAATTCAAATGTGCTGTGCTTGAAGAAGACCTGCGAGTACTTATCATTCTGCCAGCCTCACGGTCTCAACAAAGTTAGTTAATCCAAGAATAAAGGTTGGTCACAAGCTGACACCAAATATAAATCCAACAGTAGGAAACTAACAAAGTGTACTCTTTCCTTCTAACTGGGTTGAACCAGAAACAAACGATGTGTTACAACTTTGCAGGGTGAAGACAAAGACCTCGGCGAAATATGGCCTCTCAGCACAACCACGTCTAGTAGACATCATCGCTGCGGTGCCACCCCAGTACCGACGAGCCCTTGTGCCAAAACTGAAAGCTAAACCCATTCGCACGGCCAGTGGGGTATGTTGTCCTCTTACCAAAGCCGTCAGAGTTTATGACTGATTTGATTCAAAACGTACAAAGAGAATCCAGAATTATTGCCACCTCTCCTAAAGATATACGTGTGTGTGTGTGTGTGTGTGTGTGTATATATATATATATATATATATATATGACACATAGCTCTGGAAAAAAAAAATTGAGACCACTTCAAATCAAGTTTATTTGTATAGCGCTTTTAACAATAAACATTGTCGCAAAGCAGCTTTACAGAATTTGAACGACTTAAAACATGAGCTAATTTTATCCCTAATCTATCCCCAATGAGCAAGCCTGCGGCGACGGTGGCAAGGAAAAACTCCCTCAGACGACATGAGGAAGAAACCTCGAGAGGAACCAGACTCAAAAGGGAACCCATCCTCATTTGGGCAACAACAGACAGCCTGACTATAATATTAACAGTTTTAACAGGTATAACCCTCAACTGTCCTCATGGGGCCGTCCTTCACAGGAGCGGTGCGATAAAACTCCGACCAGACACAGGGCACCAGGATGGATCAAGCAGGTCTGCTCTGGCTGGATGCTTGATTGGGTGATGGGAGCACACTCCTCAGCAATGATGAGATGCAGATGGGACCCTTAGGGCTGGCCAAGACAATTCAGTTACATTTCACCGGGTCTGGGACATGCGACAGAATGTCTGACGGCCGATTCCCTGCAGGCTACGATAGCCAGTCGAGGTCTCCACCCTCTCCACCAAAAGATTTCCTGTTGACTCCATGTAACTCAGAGGGACAGATTTGGGGTGGGGGGGAGGGAAAGAAAAAACAGATTGTTAGGTATGCCCAATGTCACCTGAATAAGTAGGAGCAGTATACATATTGCACCGAGTACAAGCAGGGACTCCGGCAACTAACTATGACAGCATAACTAAAAGGGTAGAGCCAGAAGGTAGCACAGGCATGAGGGAGCCCCGGGACATAAAGCAGCAGCCACTACACCGTCAACAAACTCGAGTGAGCAAGCGACAGCATCCATACATCCCAGTTTACCAAAACACTCTATGTCTGAGGACCCTCCAGATCTACACCTTTACCTCATAAACACCATTAACAAAAGGCTTGACTAAACAGATATGTTTTCAGCCTAGAGCTAAATGCTGAGACTGTGTCTGATTCCTGAACACTACTTGGAAGGCTGTTCCATAACTGTGGGGCTTTGTAAGAAAAGGCTCTGCCCCCTGATGTAGCCTTCACTATATGAGGTACCAGCAGATAGCCTGCACCTTTTGATCTAAGTAGGCGTGGCAGGTCATAGAGGAGCAGAAGTTCACTCAGGTACTGTGGTGCGAGACCATTTAGTGCTTTAAAGGTCAATAGTAGTATTTTATAATCAGTAAGAAATTTGATTGGGAGCCAATGCAGTGTGGATAAGACAGGCGTGATGTGGTCATATTTTCTAGTTCTAGTAAGGACTCTTGCTGCTGCATTTTGAACTAACTGGAGCTTGTTTATGCACTTATTGGAACATCCAGACAGTAAGGCATTACAATAATCCAACCTGGAGGTAACGAAAGCATGGACTAGTTTTTCTGCATCATGCAATGACATTAAATTTCTTATCTTTGCAATATTTCTGAGATGAAAGAAAGCTATCCGGGTGATGTTATCAATGTGAGTTTCGAATGAAAGACTGGGGTCAATAATCACTCCGAGGTCTTTTACTGCTGCACGTGAAGAAACAGAAAGGCCATCCAGAGTCACTGTGTAATCAGAAAACTTACTTCTAGCTGTATGTGGTCCTAGCACAAGTACTTCAGTCTTGTCAGAGTTAAGCAGAAGGAAATTTATAAGCATCCAGTGTCTAATGTCCTTAACACATTCCTCAATTCTATTAAGCTGGTGTCTCTCATCAGGTTTTGCAGAGACATACAACTGTGTGTCATCAGCGTAACAGTGGAAACTAATACAATGTTTACGAATAATATCGCCCAGAGGTAACATATATAGAGAAAAAAAGCAGTGGACCCAAGACAGAACCTTGTGGAACACCAAACTTTACCTCGGTACGTCTAGAAATATCACCATTTATATCAACATACTGATAACGATCAGTTAGATAAGACCTGAGCCAGGAGAGGGCCATTCCCTTAACTCCCACAACATTTTCTAGTCTATCCAGAAGAATGGAATGATCAGTGGTATCAAATGCTGCACTAAGGTCAAGCAACACAAGTAGCGAGACACAGCCCTGATCATACGCCAACAGTAGGTCGTTTACTACTTTAACCAGTGCTGTCTCTGTGCTATGATGAGGTCTAAATCCTGACTGATACATTTCATGGATGTTATTCCTATGTAAATATGAGCATAACTGCTGTGCCACAGCTTTTTCAAGGATCTTGGAGATAAAGGGGAGGTTTGATATTGGCCGATAATTGGACAGCTGACGGGGATCAAGGTCAGGTTTTTTAATCAGGGGTTTGATAACTGCTAGTTTAAAGGATTTGGGTACATAGCCAATCATAAGAGAAGAATTTATTATTTTTAGAAGTGGTTCAGTTACTCCACACCACTTCAATTTTTTCTTATATCAGTATCTCTGTATATGGCAGCCATTTCATTCCAGTGTCTGTGCTGGAATTCCAACACAAGCACACCTCATTTTACTTAATAAGGTACTGATTAGGTGATCACCCGAACCAAATGTTGTTTAACGAGGAAAAGTATAAAAACCACTGCTGTGGTCATCACTATCCTCTTGCAATAGGACCCATTTGGATGGCAAAAACAGTGCTATTTTTTTCCTGCTTCCCCGTGACTCAATTCAAAATGCGTCATCATGCATCACATGGTGGGTTTTCCCCGTTCGTGCAAGGCATTGTGGGATACAAATTTGAAACCGGAGAGAAAAATGAAGGATGTGAGTGTGCGAATGAAATGTGAAAGACTGACTACAGTAACGGAAAGCGAGAAGAAAAGACGTTATGTTGCGAAGGAAAGGAAACGCAGGACCACACTAATAAATATCGGCGGTCAGCGAGCACCTCGGTGTGATCAGCTGTTCATTTAGCGACAGAATGATGAAACTGTGAGTGCACGGTCAAGGTGAACCTGCGCATGCGTACACGAACTTCCTCTGTCTGCTTGACTGCGCGAAACGAGCGATTTCATGCATATTATTTGCTTGGAAGTGCCCGCAAATTAAATAACTTCCCAGCCACAGAATGACCTGATATTCTGTGAGATATTACAGAAAGAAACATGTATCACAGTGACCAAATTTCAGAGGGAACTAAATTTCACCGATTTTCTGAAATTGAAAGGTTGTCTAGCTTTAAAAAGAAAAATCTTGAATGAGAAAAAGAAGGGTTCAGTTCTGGCTTTACTGTCAGAGGGATCCAGTGTGTGTCAGGTTGCTTCCATCCTCAAAATTTAAAAAATGGTAGTTCATAAGAACAAGTCAAGTAGCAGACATTGGGGACAACAAAGTTACAGACTGGCAGAGGGTGAAAACGACTCTCCAGTGACCGGGATGATCGTCAACTCCTTCGAATGTCAGTCAGCAACTGGAGGATGACATCATGTGACCTAGAAAAAGAATGGCAAATGGCAGCTGGGGTTAAGTGCATGGCAAGGACGGTTCAAAATGGGCTCCTCCAGGTGGGGTTGAAGGCATGCAAAGCTAGAAAAAAGCCCTTCATCAGTGAGAAGCAAAGAAGAGCCAGGCTGAGGTTTGCTAAAGACCATAAGGATTGGACTGTAGAGGACTGGAGTGAGGTCATCATCTCTGATGAGTCCAATTTTCAGCTTTTCCCATTACCTGGTCATCTAATGGTTAGACGGAGACCTGGAGAGGTCTACAAGACACAGTGTCTCGCACACGTTATGAAATTTGCTGGAGGATCGGTGATGATCTGTGGGTGCTTCAGCAAGTCTGGAACGGGGCAGACTTTTGTTTGTGAAGGACATATGAATCAACCCATGTACAAGGTTACCCTGGAAGAAAACTTGCTTCCTTCTGCTCTGACAGTGTTCCCTGACTTTGAGGATTGGGTTTTCCTTCATGCCATGCAGTCAGGCCAATCAAGGGGTGGATGGAGGGCCACAAGATTAAGACCCTGTCATGACTAGCCCAATCTCCAGATCTGAACCCAATTGAAAACCTCTGAAATGTGACCAAGAGGAAAATAGATGGTCAAAGCCATCAAATAACACTGAGCTGATTGAATTTTTGCGCCCAACAGCAATGTGAAAGACTGGTGGAGAGCATGCCAAAACACACGAAAACTGTGATTAAATGTCAGGTTTATTCCACCCAATATGGATTTCTGAACTCATCCGAAGTTCAAACGTTAGTACTGTGTTCAAAGTCAAGTTTATTGCATCCATATCAGTGGAAATTACACTGCATACACCCACCGTCATGCCCACATAATAAAATAAAACTAGCCTCTGTTGAGGGTATACAGAGGCTATACCCTCTGTTGTGTTGTTTAAAATTGAATATGATCTTGATTTCTGTGCATTATTCAAGGTCTGAAAACACGTGGTCTTTATTATTTTGACCAGTTGTCATTTTCTGCAATTAAACGCTCGAAGTGACAATATTTTTATATGGAATTTGGGCAAAATGTTGTCAGTAGTTTATGGAATAAAACAAAAATGTTCATGTTCCTCAAACACGTAGTATCTATAAATAGTAAAACCAGAGAAACTGATAATTTTGCAGCGGTCTCTTAATTTTTTCCAGAGCTATATGTACGGTAAGTAACTAAGAATTAGAGGAATATTCTTTGACTTACCAGTGTAGTGGGAAGTTTTGTGGTGTTAGAGGAAAATAATCCATCCTGGAGTGGTGTGCTACATGCTGACACCAAGCAGCTTTTTTTTTTTTTTTTTTTTAGCTCGGTATACATGATTTCATGTGTGTATGCTGAAGCAGCGGTAACGTAACTGGTGTTATTTTATATACATCCAGAATATTTTAAAGTGACATTCACTAGATGGCACGTCAGAACCAAAGCATCCCAGTCTGTCTGGATTTCAAGTCAAACTGTGAAAAGATTAGTAATTTCATGCACAGGTGGCACGGTGGTGTAGTGGTTAGCGCTGTCGCCTCACAGCAAGAAGGTCCGGGTTCGAGCCCCGTGGCCGGCGAGGGCCTTTCTGTGTGGAGTTTGCATGTTCTCCCCGTGTCCACGTGGGTTTCCTCCGGGTGCTCCGGTTTCCCCCACAGTCCAAAGACATGCAGGTTAGGTTAACTGGTGACTCTAAATTGACCGTAGGTGTGAATGGTTGTCTGTGTCTATGTGTCAGCCCTGTGATGGCCTGGCGACTTGTCCAGGGTGTACCCCGCCTTTCGCCCGTAGTCAGCTGGGATAGGCTCCAGCTTGCCTGCGACCCTGTAGAACAGGATAAAGCGGCTAGAGATAATGAGATGAGAATTTCATGCACTGACGAGCTTTGTCTCTCTCTTTAAAACTTTCTGTTGTCATCGTGATTGTTGTTATTGGGCTGCGTTTCAAACCAAAAACTCTGACTTTACATTTAAAAATATGGACTAGTCTAGAAAATCCAGAAAGCTGGTGCAAAAACATATATTTCTGTTGGTTTTAAGCAGAGGTGGACAGTAATGAAGTACACTTTTTGAGTATCTGTACTTTACTTGAGTGTGTGTGTGTGTATATATATATATATATATATATATATATATATTAATATTAGTGCTGTCAAAAATGTCGCGTTATTAACGTGTTAACTTGACTCAATTTTAACGGCGATAATTTTTTTATCGCGAGATTAACGCTCTGTGACATGATGTAGGTTTTTCATAAGCTTTTGAAACTGCCAGGAACTTGCAACAGAGACTTTGCTTAGAAAACCGATAGCAGCTAGGCTGTAATGCCACGCCCCGCACAGCCAGAGTCCTCTGCCCTCCTCCCCCAAAGAACCAGCGCGGGCAGGGCGCGCTAGTAGAGATGGGATTTATGGCTCTTTGATGGGATCCGCATCTTTGTGATCCGTTCTTTGAAAAGAGCCGTTCAAAAGACTGGCTCATTTGGCTCTTTTTAAATATTTATTCAGTTTTAAGAAGACAGCGTCTAAAGAAGCCAGATCCCTCTGAACTGTAAACTCAGTGCTATCCCAGAAATAACTTCCTGTAATATGCAAATTTGGCCGCCTCTGATTGGACAGCGCGACGCATCAACAGGCAGAAAGTGTAAAAGTACAAAATGTATTAAGTGAGCTGAAACAGTAAAGATCAGATTCAATGCAATATTTATCAACGAACAACTTAAAGTTAATATAATAGTGTACTTTATATTATAATCAAGCATGTCAAGCCTACCGTCACTGTGTAACCTATCTCTCTCAAGCAGTAGATCACTTCACTCATGGTTCTCTTGCTAGCCCCGCGCCGGTGCTCGGCTTAGGTTTCACTTTGCAGTGGCTGTGTCAAGACGTGTTATGCTTTGCAATAAAAAAAACATTGGTATAAAGCAAGCCCATTCACTTTTTTATGCTGATAAGAGAATTACAATGGTTTTTTATGTGACAAAAATGTGCGATTAAATTGCGATTAATCGCAAGTTAACTATGACTGTCGCGACATTAATCGCGATTAAATATTTTAATCGCTTGACAGCACTAATATATATATATTTTTGGAAACTTATGACTTTAACTTCACTACATTTGAAAGACAAATATAGTACTTTTCACTCCACTACATTTCTATCAAGCTCCTCGTTACTCTTTACTATAAAGCAGCTTTAAAAGTGGATGTCTTTTCTTTTCTAAAACGTGCTTGTTTTTTTCCCCAGGTGACAGAGACAGACTGTCAGTAATCACTAGGGTCATGTCACGTCCACAGACTATAAAATCAAGTTCAATTATTTCTCAACAGCATTATTTGAGCACGATCAGTTGATGGCAGAATGGAAGGAGGCGGTTCTTCTGGGGAATGCACACGCCCATGGCCCATGAACCCATGTTTCAGTTTTCTAAAAGGATCAAAGATTCATTTCATTTAAAATGTTTGCTTTGTTTGCCAAAAACGAACCACATCACGGCCTACAAAATCTCACCGTCCAACCTGCTGAAGCATATTGAGGTATATAAACGTTTTATTCCAAGAGAAAGCTTGTAGTGAAGTTGTCTGTGCTTTTAGAGCCAGCGATAACGTTGCAAACGCAGCTATGCAGTCTGGTTAGTCACATGACTTTCTATGGATTTGCCCACCAAGTTGCCATCGCCTTGTCCACGGCTAACGTTGACACATAGCTAGTTAATGTTAGTTAGCATGTAAAAACAGAGTTACGCTAACATGAATAACGTTAACTTATCTGAAATGCTTTCAGAAATATATTTTCGCATAATCTTGCCAAATAAACAGAATGTAGAAATCTTTCTTTTCTATTAATGTTAGCTACCCAATATGATTTTGAGTTTGAAAAGCGTTTGCTAGCATGTCAGGTGGAGCTTCACTGACTAGCTAGCTTAACGTTAAACCACCATGATGGCACAGCATGCGTTCATTTTGTGAATTCACATTTCTGTCTTTGGTAATGCCATTAGGTTTTGTAAGCGTTGTGGCAATAATACAACGATGCGTTGACAGAAAATGTACTTTTAGTACTTTAAGTATTTTTAAAAGCAACTACTTCAGTACTTTAACTTAAGTAAAAATTTGACTGGACAACTTTCACTTGTATCGGAGTCACATTTGACCAGTGGGATCTGTACTTTGACTTAAGTAACGAAGTTGGATACTTTGTCCACCTCTGGTTTTAAGCCACTGTAATTAGTTAATGCAGTCACATATAAGTATTCAGTTTGAAACACAATGGGAGTTTGTTTAGCTGAGGGATATGAACGGGGGAAATTTGCCCCCCCAGTGGTCTATTCATTTTTTCCAGAGCTGTATATAGTGTGTGTGTGTGTGTGTGTGTGTGTCAGGGTTTGTTGTTTGAAAAAAAGAACAACATATTAGAATTAAATTGATAAATTTATTCCTTCATGAACAAGCCACAGGTGAGAGTGACAATGAAAACCCCCGAAGACAAAATGAGGACGAAACCTTGAGAGGAACCAGATTCAAAAGGGAACCCATCCTCATCTGGGTGACACCAGACAATGAGATTATACACTACCGTTCAAAAGTTTGGGGTCACTTTGAAATGTCCTTATTTTTGAAAGAAGAGCACTGTTCTTTTCAATGAAGATCACTTTAAACTAATCAGAAATCCACTCTATACATTGCTAATGTGGTAAATGACTATTCTAGCTGCAAATGTCTGGTTTTTGGTGCAATATCTCCATAGGTGTATAGAGGCCCATTTCCAGCAACTATCACTCCAGTGTTCTAATGGTACACTGACTACGTTTACATGCACGTCCAAATCGAGCTGCTGTTAGTAATCGAGCAAAGGGTCCCAGCAGGGGTGCCAGAGAAATCCAATCCTACATGCACAAGTGAAATTGGGCTATTGTGCAAGGTGCATTGTGCACCCGAGCCACACGTGGCGCTACACGCCCCATCGTGTTGGTACACTTCCGGTTGTCGTCATGAAGAAGAGCATAGTGTTGCCAGATACTGCTGACGTATCCCAGCCCAAAACATGTTCAAATCCGCTAAAATGCACTTAAAACACCCAATCTGGCAACACTAGCAGTTCCGTGTTCAAGCTGTTAGGCTTGCTCTAACAGACTATGGCTACAAACTGTCCGGCGCAGACCACTGTTTTGTAAGACAACTTATTTTGCACAATAATATTTTTCTAAAGTCCATTTTTTGCTTACAAAAAAAATATTTTTTTTTTGCTTACAATTTAACTCATGTCTTAATAAACACACAAAAAGTTCAGTTGTTTTGTTTTTATTGACATTCTTCAGATGTTGGACATATATACACACAAATACAATGACTTGTTTATGTACACAATTCACAGCTATGCAACAGCTGTACTTGGTGATACAGTAACTGTATTTGGTGATACAGTAAGTGAGCTAAATTTTAACAGTGCAAACAATGCCACAAAAAGAAAAGATTCATGCCGTTGTCATGATTCGTTGTCATGCCGACCGAGGCTGTTGTGTTTCCCGCTTGTGGTCTCGTCACTCGTCACTTCCGGAAGTAGCTCGACAACTAGCTCGATAGGGTATACATGCGCAAAATAGCTCAGCAGAAATCGCATAAACTAGGTCGTGTAGCTCGATTCTGAGAAATCAAGTTCGGTTCAATTTC